>NC_069499.1:1312680953-1312883453 GCF_027579735.1 Bombina bombina
TATATGTAAGGGGTATTGTGTTTTGGTTTCTCAGTAGGCTGTACCTTTGTTAGGGGAAAATAGATGTATTCATTTTGTGGTTAGTTCTGTGGGAAGGATGTGTTGGGTTACTTTGTTAGTTGTGTTTGGCATTATAAATTATAGCCTAATTATCATGGGAGAGGTAGAACTTGTGCTTTTTAATAGTCTTTACACCATAGTGTTTATACTCTAACCCTATGTTTATCAAAAGAAAATCATAAATTATGCTCACCTGATAATTTTCTTTTCTTCTGACGGAAGAGTCCAAAGCTGCATTCATTACTTTTGGGAATTCAGAACCTGGCCACCAGGAGGAGGTAAAGACACCCCAGCCAAAGGCTTCAAATACCTCCCCCACTTCCCTCATCCCCAGTCATTCTGCCAAGGGAACACGGAACAGTAGGAGAAATATCAGGGTGAAAAAGATGGCAAAAGAACAAAAAATTACTGCTGCCTCATAGACAAAACGCAGACGGTAGCTGTGAACTCCTCCCATCAGAAGAAAAGAAAATTATTAAGCATAATTTATGTTTTTCTTCTTAGATGGGAAGAGTCCACAGCTGCATTCATTACTTTTGAGAAAACAATACCCAAGCTAGAGGACACTGAATGCAAACAAAGGGTGGGTACAAAAAAGCGGCCCCTTCGAAAATCACCACAGCCTGAAATTACCTGACACCCTATAAAAATAAGAAACGACACGGCAAAAAGCCGGAGCCCAGGTAACTGCACATCAGTTACATGACCAGCAATGCCTTGCTAGAGACCACTCAGCCCCAGAGTGTGTTAAGCACAACAGCCTCCAAGGAGCCAGCCCCGCGGCTCTCGACTCCCACGAAGAGTACCCCCAGCCTAAAGGGCAAGGACCTCAATCTGCCCCCGAGAGGGAGAATAGATCCCCAGAAAGATCCAAAGGACCATCCCACATGGGCTCAAAACAAACTTAGAACAACACAAGGTTGTCATATACTATCGCCCAGGGAGGCAAACTCCCTAGAAGAATAAGGACCTGAAAAAATGTCCATACTAAGGGAAAAATGTCCCAAAAAGGACCCAAGGTCCACCCCCCTTGACACAGCACCATACCACAAAAGGTGCTCCAGAAAAAAATGTGAGTTACTGGATGCATTATAGTATAGTCAAAACCTTCAGGCTAGACAAGCATAGACAACATAGACAGGATAACTATCCCAGCAGCTAACAAAGAGCTCTCCAATAGAACACCAATCCATCTGAAACAAGAACTCACAATGACCAGCTTTCAGGTAGAGAGGCTGGCCCAAGCTATCGTGGAACTCAAATACCGAATAGCGACAAAAATCTTAACAGCTTCCGACCAGGGCACCTGGCTCCAAGGAGCATCCACTCCCAGCAGCAGATGCCAACAGAAGAGAGGATGGCATCAAAAGACATCCCATCGAAGGGGAGGACAGACTCAAAAAGTCTGTGCTCCTGGATCGCAAGGTAAATCCTCATAGACAAGCTTAACTACTTGTTACACATGCTAGAAAGGTAACAAACAGCACCTGAAGGTGAAGGTGAACCCTGGACCTTCTGCTTGCCATCCCAGTGAGCTATACGGAACCATCCTCCGCTAAGCCCAAACAGAGCATTGAGGATAAATGGTCATCTACATGACCCCAGAAGGACAACAGTCTGTAACCGACCTCGGACCTCCACTTTCAATCCCAAAGACTAGATCTGAAACGAGGTCGAAGATAACACCCGAGCATCGAAGATCATGGACAGACCAAGGGTAGATCTATATGTAAGAGACAACAGTCTTCAGACATCCTTGCAGGATCAGTCTCCCAAAAACCCATTTAACAGGTTAAAAGTTGGGAGCCTCGCAGCTCCCCACAGAAGGCAGGGTAACCCCTGCACTCCACCTCTTAGAGCAAATGCAACTCTGAGCAAAGAAAAAAGGATATGCTCGTGCTTCCAGACCAGATGAACCAACCCAAGAAGGGAAGGAAGGAGACTCCCCACTGCAAAATAATGCTATTAGGCCAAAGAGTCAACATCCGAAAGAAACCTCAATTGAGAACGCAAATCGCACACCACTTGGAACAATAGACCACGGAGGTCATTCACATCTCCCAACTACAAGGAATGGAAACTATGGTTCTGAGTCCCCAGGAACCTATAAGAACCATGATGACATCTGAAAAGTCAGACCTGTATCCCAAGCGAGAAGCCAGAAAAAAACAACCTTAGATCGGCACTAACAACCCTCCATTAGGAAGCGGTGTATGTACACACTAAGCTTCATACTTCGAAATAGGATTCGAGCCCAGAGTCCATATCAATAGGCCAAGTGACAATCAGAATCCGACAGGATTAAATCAGCACCACGAGGGTGACATGAATCCAAGTAACAGCAGAAAAGCATCCAACCAGTACCTGCCTGGTATAAGGGCACTCCAGAACTGTCCAAGGTCCAAAAAAATTTGACCCGAAGGTTCGATAAATGAACTAGAAAATATAATTCTGTTATTCAAAAAGTGTGCAACTTCTGTACATTATTAAATGTTGCAATTAACTCTTTCAGGGCATGTGTAGATTTTTAAAATACAATTTCTAACAGTCACAACCAAACATCCATCTAAAAGTTCACTTAATTTAATATTGTAATGCTTTAAGATTATTTTAACAGTTGATTCCAGAAATTGTTACTTTCAGTGGGAAATGGGCATGTGCGCAGTTGATGGCGCTGAAAAACAAATTGATAGAACAAAATAAACTGTTCAAAAATAGCCAAAACTGGTAAAAAAATATCTTGAAAAATCGAACAAAACTAGCAGAAAATGTTTTATTTTTCTAATGAACTTGTATGCTAAAGGGGGCTAAGCGCAAGGTACATGAAGAGTTAATGCAATGCAAACTAATGTTAAAGCCATTGCAATGCTTTCTTTTTTATTGGAACCACTCAGAATTTGAAAATGGCTTATCAAACTGCTTAAACTTATGTGAACATCTTCTAAGAGACTGGACTAGACCACTTAAAGTACATCTTCACATATATCAATTTGAACCACTGATTTTATGGATTCAGTATCTGCTTTAATGAATACCAAACAGTTGCTGAGATGACCAGCCAATTTCTACTTGAAAATGTTTGCATCTATTTGCATAGCAGTGATTCATATTAGTTTTTCTGTTCACATTTCCAGTGACACATCAATCTGCAATCATTGCTTATTCAAGGCTACTTGACTTTTTTATCTGCTCTAGACAGTATAGTTCTGAGCTTGATCTATGATGGGAAAAATGTGAAGTGAAACCTTTCTATCTGCTTCAAGGAAAAATTGTTTGAAAAAGCATTCTTACAGAAAAGGTGTACTTAAAACTTACTTCTGTAGTAGCACAAAAAAGATAACACATTGTTCAAAGAGAAATTGACTGACTGGAATACTAAAATGTGTTCGTGTAATGCGACTTTAAAGACCGAGACAGAATACATTATTAAGGCAAAGTGTTCTTTGATACATGGATTTTCTTTACAGTATCCAGACCTAGGAATATTTTAATTGTGTTTTAAGCAAGGAAAAAAACGTAGGAGTGGATGATTCTCTGTTATCTTACAAAAAAAAAAGACTGATATTAGTTGTCTCTTTTTTTTAGCAGCTGCTAATGTCTGTCCCCATTGTGGCTGCACTCTTCTTGTTAGAAATTGTTATGAACTGCCTTTTTTTGATGCAAATCTGTTAGTTCTTAAAGGAACAGGAAACACAAAGTTTTTATTTAATGATTCAGATAGAGCATTCAATTTTAAACAAATGTGTTTGTTCCATTGCTATCTTTTGTTCAAAAGCAGGGACCTAAGCTTAGGAGTGTGAATGTGTCTGGAGCCCTATATGACAGCAGTTTGGCAGCACTATTTCCTGCTATGTAGTGCTCCAGGTACCTACCATGGTATCAAAGAATACCATGGGAAGAAAGCAAATTTGATAATAGAAGTAAACTGGACACTTTTTTTAAATTGAATGTTATGTCTGAATAACAAAATGTGTGTGTTTCATATCCCTTTAATAATTCATGGCAATAAAGGTTATGACAAAAAATCAGTACTGGAGGTGTATGTGAATGCTGAGTGACCTTGAACTGTTTGATTTGTCATTAGTTAAAGACAGACAGTGTCTATAAGCTGCTTCAATCAGCGGAACTCCTGCCTCACTGTGATGTAGTTTTATAATCAACCACTTATTTTCATACATTATGTTTCCATAATAAGTAAGGATAATTAGAGGTTGTACTAGGAATTGTATAGCTTTCTTGTGCAGACATAAGTTGCAGGGCAAAGGTTTGTGGAGGAAGAAATTCAATGGGGGTGTCTGAATAACTTCTATATATGGTGCCAAAGGTTAAATTTCAGCTTATTGAAGTTTGCAGTAATACAGTTAGGGACAGAAAACACTGAGGAAGATTATAGATGTAATGGCACTTGCTGCTGACAGCAGAGGAAAGCTAATGCAACAGGGAAATACAATAGAATGACTGGGTTTATAGGAATAGTTATTATTGCAGTAAACAGAAGTAGAAATGCTACTGAAAGAGAAAAGTTTGAGATTTTAATGTAAAGGTCTAGATTACAAGTGGAGTGCAAAAATAGTAACACTATTGAGCGCTATTTACTCTCAAGTTAAATAAATAGCGCTCCTCTTCTTGCACTCTTATTACAAGTTGAAAGTAAAAAGTGCAAAAGCAGAAGCCACAGGTGCGCTAACATCTGGAGGTCAGATAGTGTAAATGTACTAACTCCCTTTCCCCATAGACTTCTATCAGGGGCACTCATACGCTAGCTAACCCGGAGGTACGCTTGGCCAAATGCGCTACCTTTGAACTTCACTTAGAATTTTTTTTATTTTTAATAAACTGTTTATATTTATATAGATGTATAGGAATAGATATATTTTACACATTTTTTTCACATATATAGAGAAAATATTTAATAATTAAAAAAGCATTTTCTTCTATTTTTAAGAACTTTGGATTGTAAAATATTCATAACTACCTTCGCTTAAGGGCTGTAGGTCTTACGCAGTGTTGGGTTAGAATGCGAGCAATAACTGTTAGGTTGCATCGGGTTTTACTCTCATGCTAACGTTTTACTTTAAACTTGTAATACGTGTGCTAACCCGCCCATGTTAAAAGTTTACTTTGAATGCAGTTTGCAAACAAGTGAAAAGATCTGATAGCGCGCCACTTGTAATCTGGTCCATAATGTACAGAGAATATTTATCAAACATATGTAAAAATCTTACTTAAGAGCCCAAAGCGTGAAACTAGCATAAAACTCACTGTGTGAATATATCTATTAAATTATATAGTTGGGCTGGCAATTCACTATAGTCTGAGGTTAATTACTGTTCCTCAATATACAATCAGGGCAGCAAGTCAAGGAATATTTTATTATTATGGTTAACAACTATCTTATGTTCCCCACATGTAACATTAAACTCATTTGACCCCCACTCATCAAAAATTGTGCATGTAGTGCAACATAATTAGATGCCTGTTTTCCAAATTGGATCTCCTAACAGTAGAGCATGTGACAGTTTGGCCAATGAGGTTTCATCTCAGTACCACAGAGGTTTGACCAATGTTGTGTAGATGGTATGCTAGAAGTGCTGCCACCCAGACTCTGATGTTTTATTAGCAGTTAAAGAGCAAGCACTGCCTGTGTCAGAATAGGTGAAAGAAAACCAAAATATATACGGATAGATTTCGAGTGCTAACAAGCATTTTTTTTCTCACCGCTCACTTAAGACAACGCTGGTATTAAAGGTTTTTCTAAACCCGGTGTTAGCCGCAAAAAGGTGAGCGGAGAGCAAAATTTAGCTCCACATCTCACCTCAATACCAGCTCTGCTTACGGTAGCAGTGAGCTGGCTAAACGTGCTTGTGCACGATTTCCCCATAGGAAACAATGGGGCTGAGCTGGCTGAAAAAAAACCTAACACCTGCACAAAAGCAGTTTTCAACTCCTAACGCAGCCCCATTATTTCCTATGGGAAAATACATTTTACGTCTACACCTAACACCCTAACATGAACCCTGAGTCTAAACACCCCTAATCTTACACTTATTAACCCTTTATCTGCTGCCCCCGACATTGTCGCCACCTGCATTATATTATTAACCCCTAATCTGCCTCTCCAGACACCGCCACCACCTACATTATACCTATGAACCCCTAATCGGCTGCCCCTAACATCGCCAACACCTACATTATATTTATTAACCCCTACTCTGCCGCCCCCAACGTCGCCGCAACCTAACTACAATTGTTAACCCCTAATCTGCCTCCCCCAACGTCGCCACCACTATAATAAAGTTATTAACCCCTAAACCTAAGTCTAACCCTAACACCCCCTAATTTAAATATAACATTTTAAATAATCTTAATAAAATTACTACAATTAAATAAATTAATCCTATTTAAAACTAAATACGTACCTATAAAATAAACCCTAAGATAGCTACAATATAACTAATAGTTACATTTGTATCTAGCTTAGGGTTTATTTTTATTTTACAGGCAACTTTGTATTTATTTTAACTAGGCATAATAGTTGATAAATAGTTATTAACTATTTAATAACTACCTAGCTAAAATAAATACAAATTTACCTGTAAAATAAATCCTAACCTAAGTTACAATTACACCTAGCACTACACTATAATGAAATAAATTAACTACAATTAAATAAAATAAAATTAACTAAAGTACAAAAAATCCCACTAAATTACAGAAAATAAATTACATTTTTTTAAACAAATTACACCTAATCTAACCCCCCTAATAAAATAAAAAGCCCCTATACTAAATTACAAATAAAAAAGGGCTTTTTGAGGGGCATTGCCCCAAAGTAATCAGCTCTTTTACCTGTAAAAAAAAAACAATACCCCCCCAACATTAAAACCCACCGCCCACACACCCAACCCTACTCTAAAACCCACCCAATCCCCCCTTAATAAAACCTAACACTAACCCCTTGAAGATTACCCTACCTTGAGACATCTTCACCCAACCGGCACAAGTGGTCCTCCAGATGGCCAGAAGTCTTCATCCTATCCGGGCAGAAGAGGACCTCCAGATGGCATCTTCTATCTTTATCCATCCGGAGCGGTTCCATCTTCAAACCAACCGACGCGGAGCATCCTCTTCTTCTGACGACTCCCGACGAATGAAGGCTCCTTTAAATGATGTCATCCAAGATGGTGTCCCTTGAATTCCGATTGGCTGATAGTATTCTATCAGCTAATCGTAATTAAGATAGGGAAAATCCTATTAGCAGATGCAATCAGCCAATAGAATTGAAGTTCAATCCTATTGGCTGATCCAATCAGCCAATAGGATTGAGCTCGCATTCTATTGGCTGTTCCAATCAGCCAATAGAATGCAAGCTCAATTCTATTGGCTGATTGCATCAGCCAATAGGATTTTTCCTACCTTAATTCCAACTGGCTGATAGAATCCTATCAGCCAATCAGAATTCAATGGACGCCATCTTGGATGACGTAATTTAAAGGAACCTTCATTCGTCGGGAGTCGTCGGAAGAAGAGGATGCTCCGCGTTGGTTGGCTTGAAGATGGACCCGCTCCGCTCCGGATGGATGAAGATAGAAGATGCCGTCTGGATGAAGACTTCTGCCCGTCTGGAGGTCCACTTCTGCCCGGATAGGATGAAGACTTCTGGCCGTCTGGAGGATCACTTCTGCCCGGTTGTAATTTAGTGTAGGGTAGGGATTTTTATTATTTTGGGGGGCTTTTTTATTTTATTAGGGGGATTAGATTAGGTGTAATTAGTTTAAAATTCTTGTAATTATTTTATTATTTTCTGTAATTTAGTGGGGTTTTTTCGTACTTTAGTTTATTTAATTTAATTGTAATTAATTGTAGTTAGTTTAGGTAATTCATTTAATTATAGTGTAGTGTTAGGTGTTATTGCAGCTTAGGTTAGGGTTTATTTTACAGGTAAATTTGTATTTATTTTAGCTAGGTAGTTATTAAATAGTTAATAACTATTGTTCCTAGTTAAAATAAATACAAACTTGCCTGTAAAATAAAAATAAACCCTAAGATGGCTACAATGTAACTATTATAGGTAAGTATTTAGTTTTAAATAGGAATAATTTATTTAATTGTAGTATTTTTATTTTGTATAATTTAAATTATATTGGGGGGTTAGGTTTAGGGTTAGACTTAGGTTTAGGGGTTAATACATTTAATATAGTGGCGGCGACATTGGGGGCGGCAGATTAGGGGTTAATAAATGTAGGTAGGTGTCGGGGATGTTAGGGATGGTAGATTAGGGGTCAATAAAATTTAACTAGTGTTTGTAAGGCGGGAGTGCGGTGGTTTAGGGGTTAATATATTTATTTAAGTGGCAGCGATGTCCGGTCGGCAGATTAGGGGTTAAAAACTTTATTTGTTTACGATGTGGGGGGGGCTCGGTTTAGGGGTTAATAGGTAGTTTTTGGGTGTTAGTGTACTTTTTAGCAGTTTAGTTAAGAGGTTTATGTTACGGCGTTAGCCCATAAATCTCTTAACTACTGACTTTTAAATGCGGTAACAGTCTTGACAGGAGAGGGTGTACCGCTCTTTTTTTCCCAAGACTCGTAATACCGGTGTTAGGCAAATCCCATTGAAAAGATAGGATATGCAATTGACGTAAGTGGATTTGCGGTATGCTCGAGTCGCGGAAAAAAAGTGAGCGGTACACCTGTACCTGCCAGTCTCGTAATACCAGCGGGCGTTAAAAAGCAGCGTTGGGATCCCTCAACGCTGCTTTTTAAGGCTAACGCATGACTCGTAATCTAGGTGTCTGTTTTCTTGATAGAAAATGTAACATAGCCTGTGTTAACACCTGAAACAGAGACGGGATTAAAGGCTGAAATAGTTATGGCTGTAGAAAATGCCTGCCTGCCATCATTCTGAAAAGAGGAAAGGTTTTGACAGCAGTTTTATATGTGCACATAACAAAAAGCAATAGAGGTCGGATACTGACAGAACTTGTTTAAACCCACATACCAAATAGTTCAGAGAACATGGCAATATGTCTGTTTAAAGTAGCATGGTGATGTTTTATGTAGGTGCTAGGTTAAGCAGCAGATTCCTTTCTAGAGTGCAAATGTAAGATCTGGCAACAGCTGGTCCACAGCAGGGGCTGACATGTAGGGATCACTGCATAAAAAACAACAATATTTTTACTGCACCATGTGTCTTATTTGAAATATAATTAAATGTCATATTACAAATTGTTTTCAGAATTTAAACACAGAAAAAAAAAATAATTAGAAACTGATCAAAAAAAGATTCTATCAGAAGCAAAAATAATTATGCTCCAAAAATAAGTTTTTTTTTACAAAAGGTCAGAATTAGTTAATCAAGTGTTTTTAATGTTTTTACATTGCATATGTAATGTTTGTGGGATATTCCTCTATCAGACACAACTCGGCCAGTAGTCTTGTTATCCCGGCATCGAGCCGGAAAAATACAGAATATCCCAGAGCACAGAAAGTAGTAAGATGAGGAAGGCAGCACTCACAGCAGGCAGGGCAGTCGCCAGTGGCAATGGCAGCGTGATCCAAGGACAAACCACTAGAATGGCCAGACAGGCAGGGTTTGGCAACAGTAAAGCAGTCCAAGGGCACACCACTAGAATGGTCAGGCAGGCAGGTTTCTGCAACAATGAGGCAATCCAGAACAACAGGGGTTAATAATCAGAGCAGTCAGACAGGCAGGGTTCAGCAGCAGTATATCAATCCAGCAATTTAGGGGTTAAGAGGCAGAGTAGTCAGGCAGGCAGACTTCAGCAGCAGTAAATCAATCCAGCAATTTAGGGGTTAAGAGGCAGAGTAGTAAGACAGGCAGGGTTCAGAAGCAAATATCAATCCAGCAATTTAGGGGTTAAGAGGCAGAGTAGTCAGACAGGCAGAGTTCAGCAGCAAATATCAATCCAGCAATTTAGGGGTTAAGAGGCAGAGTAGTCAGACAGGCAGAGTTCAGCAGCAATAATCAATCCAGCAATTTAGGGGTTAAGAGGCAGAGTAGTCAGACAGGCAGAGTTCAGCAGCGGTATAACAATAAGGCAGTAAGAAAAGTATAATCTATCACACCCAGGAGCACACAAAGTAACACCTATACTTGGGCAGTGATAGATCGTACAAGGAACACTTACATAGGCGTAGAATTTGTGCCACAATCGTCTGACTGGCATCAGAGATGGAGAGGAGCATGCAGCGATGATGTCAGCGCTGCACACCTCCAGTCCCGACACAGCCCTAGGCAATGAGCAGGGAAGGAGACGCCGTGCCCTAGCAATTGCTAGAGTGGCACGGCGTGACAGCATATTTAATTTTTATTGAAAACATGTCATACTTGTTTAGAGGTGTGTACTGGCAAAAAAATTGGTTTGTCCAAATATATATATAATAAAATGCATTCAAAATTAGTTTATCTACTCTAGCTTATCTTAAAAAAATAGTGTGCGCTCTCTGCACGCTGTCAGATGTCAAAGACACTCTGGATACCAAAGTATTAGCTTCTTCATTGCTACAGTGACACACACAACACACACACACACACTGACAAATAAACAATATCCAAAAAATTTAAACACTGACACACTAAAATTCACCCAGACATGCACACAAAAATCCAATGACACAGTCACTGATACAGGAATATAGTCTCAAAATCATACATTTTCTACACAGAAAACACATTTTCTTAAATACTCACACATATACATTATGATATACAAATAAAACCTTCTTTAAATAACCCAATGTAAAAGAAGAAATTTGAATATAGTTTTGTCAAATTTGTAGTGATAAATAATCATCATCATTATCATGTCGACTATACTTTATGAGTGATGTTAATAAAATATATTAATTCCAGACTGTAGTAGAACACTAAACTGGATGTTTTGATGTATAAGTCCAACAATTTTTTTTTAATGTAATTCTACATCATTCGTTATGTGATTATCCTATTCATTCAATAATCTACTATGGCTGCGTGTGTATATGATATTTCAGACCGTATCTGAGTTGGCTGTTCCTCATACTGAAATTTGATTATTTTGCTTAAAACTATAGAAATCATTCTATAACCGTTTTACAAGCACTATTCTAGACACAATATTTATTATCATCCTTTAATCCACATTAATAGGAATGTATTTGTAAAAAGATATATATAATTAACATATGAGTTAGAAATTTTTGACAGTAAAAATACATTTTCTTCAGATAATAACACTTTAGCACAATTTTATAGAAAAAGGTTTGATCTCATTGATTGGATGGATAGCTACAAACGTATTGGTTTCATAAGCTACAAGTAAGTTTTCTGACCAGATTAGAAGGCCTGGTATATTGCTGAGGGTTTGTAATATAAACTATATGGAATTCCAGTTAAGGAGGAGGAAGATACATATGTGGAATATAAAGGGGAAGATGACTCATAGTGAATTAATTAAGTATATGATGGAAGTGTGATAAGGAAAAGTGTTGTTTCTTGCACACCACCTTAAAAAGTGGTTATGTATGTATTTTTGGACATAGCTGAGGTGGTGTATTTCTATCATAGACACATTTATTATCTAAATTATCCTCCTATGTTTTAGGGCAACATGTTGGGTAGCTCCATTGGCACTCCTCTGGCACTACCTATTGAGGCAGTACTGGCTAATTGCTTTGATGATAGAAAAATCCTTGGTTCCTCCAAACTTTTGTTGTGGTTCTTATGGTTTTTATGCATTTTATATGCATTTTTTAAATAATTTTTGAAAATAGACTGTAGGGCATAAACAATAATCATAAATATTACCAAAAGAGAGATTCTTGTTAATTAGAGATTGAGGGTTAGTGATTTTTTTTTTTATGTGGATCTCCAGTTAGTGGTTATTTGGTTCATGAGTTTCTTGTGGTCATTTACCTTTTTTTTTTTTTTTAATCATTTTTTATTGAGGTTTTTGAAAACAATGGTAATAGTAAATGAACAGACAACAATGTACAGATGCTCAATTGTAAATACTGGTCAAACTGAAAAAAAAAGCAGCATTACAACAGGTAATACAGGTCAATTAAAAGTAGATAAGTAGATAATTACCACAGAGGAAAACAATTATCATCACAGAGGCGATGCCAATTATAAGAAATTAGAGCGCCTTTTAAGCTATTTGGATGTCCTTCCTGCTTCTAATAGTGTTACTGATCAAAACTGCGGGTAGGAAAGTATTAGTATCATTTGATAAGGCTACATAGTGCGTATATATAGGAAGTGGTAATCTATGATAGAGATTAGATAATGTAGGTGTCTGAAAATGGAACCTCATTTTTTGTTTATAATAGTAATGATTCCCTGCTTAGGCTAGTGGTCACTTTTGGACCTGAAAAATCTAATGAGGCATAGTGAGGGAAATTGGTTTTTGCATGGCCACTTATGGGCCTTAGTAGTGGTTGTGGGTAGGGGAAACAGCGGCCAAGAGCCGCTCTAGGATGATAAAGGGAAGGGAATGGGGGTGGGGGGGGGCGTGTCAAGTTAACAGTATCTAACAATCTAAATACAAGTGAAAATGTCGTGGGGCACAGTGAAATGGTTTTGTAAAGTCCATTCCTCTTTGGATATCTAAGGACATTCTCAAGTCATACCTATGGTGGACAAACTAAAGTAGGGGTAGTATTTACAGCGATCACTCCTGAGCCAAGGAAGTATTGATGGGTGATAGGGTGTGGGAGTGGTTGAGTAAAAAATATGGCATAACTTATACAGAACTCTCCAATTAGACAATGATAGGCATTTAATAAATATAAAGACATATATATTGGTAAAGATATATAGTGCTTGTTACCCACCAGGGATAACAGTGTGTAAAATATAAGGACATACCTGTGGTCAGAATAACTCTATCGAATTCAGAGCAATAAGACAAGGATATATTTGAATAAGTATGCTTGCAAGAACAGGAGTATATTATAGCTACCAGACTTCTCTTGCCTAAGGTAATTACTACTCTTATCTGATATAGGCTATACGTTAAAAATATAGACAATAAGTGAATGTGCGGGATTAGTTGCTCTGTAGTAGTTAGGAGTAGTGTGGGTATGTAATCTAAGGTAGATCAATGTAGAACAGTATATCTGTGCAACCCATATTACAAAGGACCTAAGGTAAGGTATAGGGAATGGACTATTTTTAGAGGCGCTCGAGAAGAGGTCATCCTATAAGCCAGATGAAGGGATAACTATGAGCAAAATTTATCATGAAGGGTGGGGAGCTATTTGGTGTATGGTAAAAGGGGGCAGGAGTGCGTAATATTACCTTAAGAAGGGCTATCCTATATAATGGTAGACTAAAAGCCTAATGGTGGAATTGAGTGCTACAGAAGCTCGCTGTCTACTAGTGTCTATGATAAAATTGCTTGAAATGGGTTTCATATGAGATGGTGTGAGATTTAATCTGTCTATATATTGAACACTAAAAAGCAAATAAAGGACCTCTGACACATAGTATGATGATAAGATCATAATACCTGGTCACTGTGCTTATCCTCATTGTCCTAATTAGGTATTTCTGGTTACCATAAACAGGTATTACTTATAAGCATCCATGGGAGTATCTTAACATATATATATATAGTAGGTATATCCTTGCATATATTACAAGGATAATTATAAATGTGCAAACAATAAAAGCATGAAGGAAAGGTTAACAACAGATCTAGTATGTCAGGTATTAAGTTATGGGAAAACAACTTATTTGCATGTCCGCATTGTGAAACACTATAGACTTCTTAAATTTTACAACAAGTTTAAAAACCTCAAGATCATGTAAGGTATACAACTATCCATTCTGCTTGCTATTACATAGACAATGAAATCAGCTGAGAAAAAGTAGTCCAGGTAACAAGCTAGGTACGCTTATTCAGTAGAATGAGGGTTGGGTATCCAGTCCAGCATTTATTCTGATCATATAAGCTCTAGGGTTAGCGACTGAAATTTTGTTTGCAAATAAAGAGCATGCTATATCCCCAAACCAACTCATGAGAATTTATATGTTAATGAAACTTCAAGCCTATAGCATATTTTAGGATATATTAGAGAGAGGTTAACCCTTGCATGGTGGCATTGACAGAGCAGTAAAATATAAGAGGGTCACTCTGCTAGAGTGTTTATTGAGGAGGTTTCATGCGGCTGGGGTGTAAGATACTTCCTGCATATGTGGTGTGATACAAGTATATAGTTAATAACATTACTGGTACGTGAGGCCTCTGCTGTACTCATGAGTATCAAAAAGAGAAATCAGGGCTTCCATGTTTTATGATATACATTATATTATTATGCCATAAAGAATCTTAACTGTGCATAAGTATAATAGCTAAATGAGCAGAGATTCAATTGCTTCCTTACCAAAAAAATTAAAAATGTTAGGTAACTACTCTCATATGTAGAAACAATTAGCTCCCGATAGAAAATTAACATGCAATAGATATAACATATAGGTATAACAAAACAAGAACCTAGAAGTAAGTAAGTAGGGACCCTCATGGCTTAGCATCGTCCCAATCTCTGAAGCCACGCTATTAGGGTAATGCAATTGTCTACCTCACCCAATTCCAGTTCTAGTGTGGCAACTTAGGAGGAAATTACAGTCAGGTTGCAACACTGGATTGCTTGGAGCGAAGATCGCACCAGATGGCTGCAGTACCAGACCACATGGTGTGTAGGCCGCACTTAGTGCCTTGTTGGATCTGGGCCATATTAGGAGTCCTGTTGGCGTCTCATTGTTGTGGCAATTCCGGAGGAGGTCAGAACCCTCTGCACTCGCAGCTGTCAGATGTCCGGTCAGGATAGTAGCTGTTGTCGGTGAGTTTCTCAGATCCCCTGCTGCGCTCTCGATAACCGGATCATTCATCTGCTCACTTCCAATCTGTGCCGGACAGGCTAGCCGCTCCATGTGTAACGGGGAGTCTTCCGCAGGCTCCCGCGCAGGATCAGGCAACATTATGGGAACTCGGTCCCTGCATGGAAGATAGTCTGCAGAATAGTCTGTATCACTTATGGGCTCACTTTGTGGGCGGGTACAGGCTTCTCGTAAAGAACTCCATTCTTCCTTAAAAATGCCCCGTAGATTGCAGAAG
This sequence comes from Bombina bombina, assembly GCF_027579735.1. Lineage (NCBI taxonomy): Eukaryota > Metazoa > Chordata > Amphibia > Anura > Bombinatoridae > Bombina > Bombina bombina. Next base: position 1,312,696,132 of record NC_069499.1, read on the forward strand.
TTGGTATCCATCTTCATTTCAAATTCAAGTAACATGAGACTGTAGCCTCCATTTTGCCTGCTCCTCTATGAATACGCGTAGGTCTTTTTGTCTTAATAAATTACGAAGCCCACAAGGTATAGCTATATTTCTGCTGCGCATCCGCAGAATTTAATAGGATATAGCTGAGCTCCCGGGCAGACCAGGGGGGAAGTTAGAAATAGCTTGATAATGGCTCGCAGCTTGCTTCTTCTGAAATAGCAGTTTTAAAGCTCATTTTGAAATATAATTATCTTCAATGAATCCGTCTTTGGCTTCTGAATCACAAGTTATATGATGACCATATAGATGCAAGGGTTAGCTTAAGATATATTACGGATTAGTTTGATAAATGTACAGAGCTCTTAAATGTGCTGCCAGCCATGTTCGATGCTTGGACACGCCCCTCCCATTTACCAATTTTACTCAACACGATTATTGTATTCAAATGCAGTGCCATTCTAATCCATCAATTTTCTAATACTTTTTTAAGTTATATTCCTATTTTCAATTTAATACCTTATATCTCTAAGAAATCAATTTCCAATTAAATCTAACCTTACTAATTGAACACTTCTTAGCCATAGAACATTGGGTGGAGGATAATGTATTATATAAACAGTTTAAGAATACATCAGCATAAAAAAACAAAAAAAAAAACTATAATGCACTGTACGTTGAGGGCATTTGGGGCCCTTTTAGAAAATTAACCAGAGATCGTCTCTTTGGTTAATTTTCTGAGCGCAGTAGCAATAACCAACCACTTCTAATGGCTGGTTAAAGGGACACACAATGTAGTCCAAAATTAACTTTCATGATTCAGATAGAGCATTTCCAATTTACTTTTATCACCAATTTTGCTTTGTGCTCTTGGTATGCTTAGTTGAAAGCTAAATCTAGGAGGTTCATATGCTAATTTCTCAGCCCTTGAAAGGCCGCCTCTTTTCTCAGGGCATTTTGACAGTTTTTCACTACTAGAGGGTGTTAGTTCATGTGTCTCATATAGATAACACTGTGCTCATGCACATGGAGTTCCTAGGAGTCAGCACTGATTGGCTAAAATCCATGTCTGTCAAAAGAACTGAAATAAGGGGGCAGTTTGCAGAGGCCTAGATACAAGATATTCACAGAGGTAAAAAGTGTATTTATATAACTGTGTTGGTTATGCAAAACTAGGGAATGGGTAATAAAGGGGTTATCTATCTTTTAAAACAATAAAAATTCTGGTGCAGACTGTCCCTTTAATTATTGAGCTCCCGCAAACGTGCAAACGTGCAAGATTACAAGTGGGGTGCAACAGACTTTACGCTAGTGCAATGGCGATTTTGCAATCCATTTTTCTCCCACTGATATTACAAGTCAGGAAAAATCACCATTGCACTAGTGCAATTGTCTTTTCAGTTGCACAAAACAAAACAAAAATACCTTACAAAGTACACTTACAGCCATAAACTACACTATTAACTCCTAAAATGCCATCCCCCTACATTGCAAACATTAAATAAAAGTATTAACCCCTAAACCACCATGCAGTCACATCGCAAACTAACAAAATAAATTGTTAACACCTAAACCGCCATTCTCCCCACAACTCAAACTATATAAATAAACAACCCCCTAAACCGCCATCCCCCACAATGCAAACTATCGCCTAGATTTAGAGTTTGGCGTTAGCCGTCAAAACCAGCGTTAGAGGCTCCTAACGCTGGTTTTGGGCTACCGCTGGTATTTAGAGTCAGTCAGGAAAGGGTCTAACACTCACTTTGCAGCCGCGACTTTTCCATACCGCAGATCCCCCTACGCCATTTGCGTATCCTATCTTTTCTTATCTTATCCTATCCTATCTTTTCAATGGGATCTTTCTAACGCTGGTATTTAGAGTATTGGCTGAAGTGAGCGTTAGAAATCTAACGACAAAACTCCAGCCGCAGAGAAAAGCCAGGAGTTAAGAGCTTTCTGGGCCGGTTCATAAAGCTCTTAACTACTGTGCTCTAAAGTACACTAACACCCATAAACTACCTATGTACCCCTAACCCGAGGTCCCCCCACATCGCCGCCACTCTATTAAATTTTTTAACCCCTAATCTGCCGACCGCACACAGCCGCCACCTACGTTATCCCTATGTACCCATAATCTGCTGCCCCTAACACCGCCGACCCCTATATTATATTTATTAACCCTTAATCTGCCTCCCCCAATGTCGCCGCTACCTACCTACAATTATTAACCCCTAATCTGCCGACCGGACCTCACTGCTAATATAATAAAGTTATTAACCCCTAATCCGCCTCACTCCCGCCTCAATAACACTATAATAAATAGTTTTAACCCCTAATCTGCCCTCCCTAACATCGCCGACACCTAACTTCAAGTATTAACCCCTAATCTGCCGACCGGACCTCACCACTACTCTAATAAATGTATTAACTCCTAAAGCTAAGTCTAACCCTAACCCTAAAACCCCCTTAAGTTAAATATAATTTTATTCTAACTAAATAAATTAACTCTTATTAAATAAATTATTCCTATTTAAAGCTAAATACTTACCTGTAAAATAAATCCTAATATAGCTACAATATAAATTATAATTATATTGTAGCTATTTTAGGATTAATATTTATTTTACAGGCAACTTTGTATTTATTTTTGCAGGTACAATAACTATTAAAGAGTTAATAACTATTTAATAGTTACCTAGTTAAAATAATTACAACATTACCTGTAAAATAAATCCTAACCTAAGTTACAATTAAACCTAACACTACACTATCAATAAATAAATTAAGTAAACTTCCTACAATTAGCTACAATTAAACCTAACACTACACTATCAATAAATTAATTACATAAAATATCTACAAATAAATACAATTAAATAAACTAACTAAAGTACAAAAAATAAAAAAGAACTAAGTTACAAAAAATAAAAAAATATTTACAAACATTAGAAAAATATTACAACAATTTAAACTAATTACACCTACTCTAGGCCCCCTAATAAAATAACAAAGCCCCCCAAAATAAAAAAAAATGCCCTACCCTATTCTAAAATTAAAATATAAAAGCTCTTTTACCTTACCAGCCCTTAAAAGGGCCTTTTGCGGGGCATGCCCCAAAGAATTCAGCTCTTTTGCCTGAATCTAACCCAAACCCCCTTAAATAAACCTAACACTTCCTACCTTATCTTCACCACGCCGGGTATCACCGATCCGTCCAGGCTCCGATGTCTTCATCCAAGCCCAAGCGGGGGCTGAAGACGTCCATCCTCCGGCTGAAGTCTTCTATCCTCATCCAGCCAGGAGAAATCTTCATCCAAGCGGCAAGAAGTTCTCAACGAATTTGCCGCTGTAATGATATGTATGAACTAGTACCCTTGATTTTATGCAGGACCACTCAGTCTCACACCTTACCACGGGTTCACTAAGATCTAACTTGTGGAACCCTGTTATGCTCATAGATCTGAGGGTCACTACTGTAGGATACAGTGTGAAGATGGTATACAAAGGAACAAGGAATGAGCTAAACCTATGTATGGTATAATATAGGATAACTCCAATTCCATAGATAGAGAGAGTCAATAGTTAATCACTTTTCCAAGTTAAGTTTCAGTCCTGCATCACAGACAAATAAAATATTTACATAGCTTGCACACACACACACACTCTATTGAATTAGTTGTGCAGGGTAGGTTCATAGAATATATTGCAGCGTATTTGAGCATATGCAGTAATGAGAAGTTGATGTGCTGAAATCAGTTTTAAGCACATATAATACCAGAGAGGTTAATTCCTGAATAAGCAGGGCCTTGTAGCGTTATGTTTAGATTTGCAAATAGTTAAAGTCACTAAGCAAGCAAATATATGGAGCAACAAGCAGATGAAATGGCAGCAAAGTTAGTACGTGTATATGCTGAGAAATAAGTAGATATGGCAGTTAGACTTAATTACTTGAGGCTCAGAAGTAACAAGTGACATGCAAAGAAAGATATCCTTAAAAGTACATTGGTTATACAGACCGGTAAATCCTGAGGATAGTTTCATACAAACCGGCTTCCCAATGCGTTACAGCAGTATAGTTCAGAGCAGTAGTTCAGAGGAGGAAACGCAGTCAGCGTGTGCCGAGATTCAGTGTGTGTGTGGCAGCAGCGGTTGCACGCAGAGAGAAGTCGGGCGTGACGTCACACGCCAGGAGAGCAGCATGCGAGAGTACAGGATACAACCAGCAGCGTGAGGAATAGCGATACACTGAATGAGCCGGAATCAGTATCGCAGGTGAGGTGCTGCAAATCCAGAAATCTTGAGAAACAGAGGAATAGTAGCAATAGAAGTAAATCCCAACTTAGACAGGAGGGAATAGCTGGGTGTGTAGCGGTCAGTAAATCCAGGAGACTGAACAAATTACCAAGCAACGTTCAACATTAGGTGGAGCCTTAAATAGCAATATGGTAATTAGGAGTTAAAGGTACAGAGAGGTAAATGATAAATAAACCCTGACAGCCGCCCGCAACATCACCACCGCCACTATACTAAAGTTATTAACCCCTAAACCTCTGGCCTCCCACATCACTAACACTAAATAAATATATTAACCCCTAAACCTAACACTAAGTCTAACCCTAACACCCCTAACTTTAATATAATTAAAATAAATCTAAATAAAAATTACTATTATTACCTAAATAATACCTATTTAAGACTAAATACTTACCTGTAAAATAAACCCTAAAATAGCTACAATATAACTAATAGTTACATTGTAGCTATCTTAGGTTTTATTTTACAGGTAAATTTGTATTTATTTTAACTAGGTGGCTAGTAAATAGTTAATAACTATTTACTAACCAATCTACCTAGTTAAAATAAATACAAACTTAGCTGTGAAATAAAAATAAAACCTAAGATAGCTACAATGTAACTATTAGTAATATTGTAGCTAGCTTAAGGTTTATTTTACAGGTAAGTATTTAGTCTTAAATAGGTATTATTTAGGTAATAATAGTAATTTTTATTTAGATTTATTTTAATTATATTAAAGTTAGGGGTGTTAGGGTTAGACTTAGGAAGTCACAAAGAAGAAGCAGCACCAACCAGTAGTTTCCAACAGATTTATTCGTGCAGTATGCACAGTGAACAGCCAGACCAACAAACAGCAACGTTTCGGACTTAGTCCTTAATCATGCATGATTAAGGACTAAGTCCGAAACGTTGCTGTTTGTTGGTCTGGCTGTTCACTGTGCATACTGCACAAATAAATCTGTTGGAAACTACTGGTTGGTGCTGCTTCTTCTTTGTGACTTGATATTGTGTGGAGTACAGTGCAGTATTCCTGAAGCGTGCACACCTTGTTACTTTCAGGTGCTGGATTTTTGGTTTGTAGGGTTAGACTTAGGGTTAGGTTCAGGGGTTAATATATTTTTTTTAGTTTTAGTGATGTGGTAGGCCAGAGGTTTAGGGGTTAATAACTTTAGTATAGTGGCGGTGGTGACGTTGGGGGCGGCAGATTCGTTGAGAACTTCTTGCCGCTTGGATGAAGATTTCTCCTGGATGGATGAGGATGGATGTTCGGTCTTCAAAAACTTTAAATGGATTTTCGGGGTTAGTGTTAGGTTTTTTTAAGGGTTTATTGGGTGGGTTTTATTTTCAGATTAGAGACTTTGTATTTATTTTTACTAGGTAGTTAGTAAATAGTTAATAACTATTTACTAACTAGTCTACCTAGTTAAAATAAATACAAACTTAGCTGTGAAATAAAAATAAAACCTAACGCCTAGATTTAGAGTTTTGCGGCCAAAGGGATGCGTTAGCTACGTTGGCTTTTTTTCTCCCGCACCTTTTAAATACCGCTGGTATTTAGAGTTCACAGAATGGCTGCGTTAGGCTCCAAAAAAGGAACGTAGAGCATATTTACCGCAACTTCAACTCTCGATAACAGCAGTGCTTACGGACGCGGCCAGCTTCAAAAACGTGCTCGTGCACGATTCCCTCATAGAAAACAATGGGGCTGTTTGAGCTGAAAAAAAACCTAACACCTGCAAAAAAGCCGCGTTCAGCTCCTAAAGCAGCCCTATTGTTTGCTATGGGGAAACACTTCCTACGTCTGCACCTAACACTCTAACATGTACCCCGAGTCTAAACACCCCTAACCTTACACTTATTAACCCCTATTCTGCCGTTCCCGCTATCGCTGACACCTGCATATTTTTTTTAACCCCTAATCTGCCGCTCCGTAAACCGCCGCTACTTACATTATCCCTATGTACCCCTAATCTGCTGCCCCTAACACCGCCGACCCCTATATTATATTTATTAACCCCTAATCTGCCCCCCACAACGTCGCCTCCACCTGCCTACACTTATTAACCCAAAATCTGCCGAGCGGACCACACCGCTATTATAATAAAGTTATTAACCCCTAATCCGCCTCACTCCCGCCTCAATAACCCTATAATAAATAGTATTAACCCCTAATCTGCCCTCCCTAACATCGCCGACACCTAACTTCAATTATTAACCCCTAATCTGCTGACCTAATCCCGCCGCTACTGTAATAAATGGATTAACCCCTAAAGCTAAGTCTAACCCTAACATTAACACCCCCCTAAGTTAAATATAATTTAAATCTAACAAAATAAATTAACTCTTATTAAATAAATTATTCCTATTTAAAGCTAAATACTTACCTGTAAAATAAATCCTAATATAGCTACAATATAAATTATAATTATATTATAGCTATTTTAGGATTTATATTTATTTTACAGGTAACTTTGTATTTATTTTAACCAGGTACAATAGCTATTAAATAGTTAAGAACTATTTAATAGCTAAAATAGTTAAAATAATTACAAAATTACCTGTAAAATAAATCCTAACCTAAGTTACAATTAAACCTAACACTACACTATCAATAAATTAATTAAATAAAATACCTACAATTATCTACAATTAAACCAAACACTACACTATCAATAAATTAATTAAATACAATACCTACAAATAAATACATTTAAATAAACTAACTAAAGTACAATTAATAAAAAAGAACTAAGTTACAAAAAATAAAAAAATATTTACAAACATTAGAAAAATATTACAACAATTTTAAACTATTTACACCTACTCTAAGCCCCCTAATAAAATAACAAAGCCCCCCAAAATAAAAAAATGCCCTACCCTATTCTAAATTACAAAAGTTCAAAGCTCTTTTACCTTACCAGCCCTGAACAGGGCCCTTTGCAGGGCATGCCCCTAAGAATTCAGCTCTTTTGCCTGTAAAAAAACACATACAATACCCCCCCCCAACATTACAACCCACCACCCACATAACCCTAATCTAACCCAAACCCCCCTTAAATAAACCTAACACTAAGCCCCTGAAGATCTTCCTACCTTATCTTCACCTCGCCGGGTATCACACCGATCCGTCCTGGCTCCAAAATCTTCATCCAACCCAAGCGGGGGCTGGCGATCCATAATCCTGCAGCTGAAGAGGTCCAGAAGAGGCTCCAAAGTCTTCATCCTATCCGGGAAGAAAAGGCGATCCAGACCGGCAACCATCTTGATCCAAGCGGCATCTTCTATCTTCATCCGATGAGGAACGGCTCCATCGTGAAGACCTCCAGCGCGGACCAATCTTCTTCCTCCGACGTCCAACTGAAGAATGACGGTTCCTTGATCGGAACAGCCAATAGAATGCGAGCTCAATCTGATTGGCTGATCGGTGAATCCTATCAGCCAATCGGAATTCGAGGGACGCCATCTTGGATGACGTCCCTTAAAGGAACTGTCATTCTTCAGTTGGACGTCAGAGGAAGAAGATTGGTCCGCGCTGGAGGTCTTCACGATGGAGCCGTTCCTCATCGGATGAAGATAGAAGATGCCGCTTGGATCAAGATGGTTGCCGGTCTGGATCGCCTCTTCTTCCCAGATAGGATGAAGACTTTGGAGCCTCTTCTGGACCTCTTCAGCCGCAGGATTATGGATCGACAGCCCCCGCTTGGGTTGGATGAAGATTTTGGAGCCAGGACGGATCGGTGTGATACCCGGCGAGGTGAAGATAAGGTAGGATGATCTTCAGGGGCTTAGTGTTAGGTTTATTTAAGGGGGGTTTGGGTTAGATTAGGGGTATGTGGGTGGTGGGTTGTAATGTTGGGGGGGGTATTGTATGTGTTTTTTTACAGGCAAAAGAGCTGAATTCTTTGGGGCATGCCCCGCAAAGGGCCCTGTTCAGGGCTGGTAAGGTAAAAGAGCTTTGAAATTTTGTAATTTAGAATAGGGTAGGGCATTTTTTTATTTTGGGGGGCTTTGTTATTTTATTAGGGGGCTTAGAGTAGGTGTAATTAGTTTAAAATTGTTGTAATATTTTTCTAATGTTTGTAAATATCTTTTTATTTTTTGTAACTTAGTTCTTTTTTATTTTTTGTACTTTAGTTAGTTTATTTAAATGTATTTATTTGTAGGTATTGTATTTAATTAATTTATTGATAGTGTAGTGTTAGGTTTAATTGTAGATAATTGTAGGTATTTTATTTAATTAATTTATTGATAGTGTAGTGTTAGGTTTAATTGTAACTTAGGTTAGGATTTATTTTACAGGTAATTTTGTAATTATTTTAACTATTTTAGCTATTAAATAGTTCTTAACTATTTAATAGCTATTTTACCTGGTTAAAATAAATACAAAGTTACCTGTAAAATAAATATAAATCTTAAAATAGCTATAATATAATTATAATTTATATTGTAGCTATATTAGGATTTATTTTACAGGTAAGTATTTAGCTTTAAATAGGAATAATTTATTTAATAAGAGTTAATTTATTCCGTTAGATTTAAATTATATTTAACTTAGGGGGGGTGTTAGTGTTAGGGTTAGACTTAGCTTTAGGGGTTAATACATTTATTACAGTAGCAGCGAGATTAGGTCGGCAGATTAGGGGTTAATAATTGAAGTTAGGTGTTGGCGATGTTAGGGAGGGCAGATTAGGGGTTAATACTATTTATTATAGGGTTATTGAGGTGGGGGTGAGGCGGATTAGGGGTTAATAACTTTATTATAGTAGCGGTGCGGTCCGCTCGGCAGAATAGGGGTTACTAAGTGTAGGCCGGTGGAGGCGACATTGAGGGGGGAAGATTAGGGGTTAATAAATATAATATAGGGGTCGGCGGTGTTAGGGGCAGCAGATTAGGGGTACATAGCTATAATGTAGGTGGCGGTGGTGTACGGAGCAGCAGATTAGGGGTTAATAATAATATGCAGGGGTCAGCGATAGCGGGGACAGCAGATTAGGGGTTAATAAATATAATATAGGGGTCGGCGGTGTTAGGGGCAGCAGATTAGGGGTACATAGGGATAACGTAGTTGGCGGCAGTGTACGGAGCGGAAGATTAGGGGTTAAAAAATGTAAATATAGTGGCGGCGATGTGGGGGACCTCGGTTTAGGGGTACATAGGTAGTTTATGGGTGTTAGTGTACTTTAGAGCACAGTAGTTAAGAGCTTTATAAACCGGCGTTAGCCCAGAAAGCTCTTAACTACTGACTTTTTTCGTTAGATTTTTGTCGTTAGATTTCTAACGCTCACTTCAGCCACGACTCTAAATACCGGCGTTAGGAAGATCCCATTGAAAAAATAAGATACGCAAATGATGTAAGGGGATCTGCGGTATGGAAAAGTCGCGGCTGCAAAGTGAGTGTTAGACCCTTTCCTGACTGACTCCAAATACCGGCGGTAGCCCAAAACCAGCGTTAGGAGCCTCTAATGCTGGTTTTCACGGCTACCGCCCAACTCTAAATCTAGGCCTAAGATAGCTACAATGTAACTATTAATTATATTGTAGCTAGCTTAAGTTTTATTTTACAGGTAAGTATGTAGTTAGTTTTAAATATGAATAATTTAGGTATTAATTGTAATTTTTATTTGGAATTATTTTAACTATGTTAAAGTTAGTGGGTGTTAGGGTTAGGGTTAGACTTAGGGTTAGGTTTAGGTGTTAATAACTTTAGTATAGTGGTGGTGACATTGGGGGCAGCAGATTAGGGGTTAATAAGTGTAGCTAGCTGGCGGTGATTTTGGGGGCAGCAGATTAGGGGTTAATGACAGTAATGTAGGTTGCGGCGATGTTAGAGACAGCAGATTAGGGGTTAATAAGTGTATTTAGGTGGTAACGACATTGGGGCAGCAGATTAGGGGTTAATAATATTTAACTTGTGTTTACGATGCGGGACTGCGGTAGTTTAGGGGTTAATATGTTTATTATAGTGGCGGCGATGCCTGGAGCGGCAGATTAGGGGTTAATAATTTTATTTTAGTGTTTGTGATGCGGGAGGGCCTCAGTTTAGGGTTTAATAGGTAGTTTATGGGTGTTAGTGTACTTTGTAACACTTTAGTTATGAATATTTTGTTACAGCTTTGTAACGTAAAGAGAACCTAAAAAGGAAGAACAGAGCCGCCACATAGAAAAGTATTGTCTGTTAAGAATAGAACAGGGGAAACACGGAGCCTCTATTATAAGCCTCTCACCAGATATGGCGGCACAACCGGAGTGCAGTACAGGGCAGCACGGGACCTTCTCAGTCACCCGTAAGACACAGTTACAGCATCAGGAAACGTGCCAAAGGAGGCAGGTACTCGGGCAGGCCAATCAGGAGGTCCAAAATGAGCCAGTAGTAGGCAGATCCAGAGGTCCGTGAAAATCAAACAGGAGCAAGGATAGTGTAAAAGTACAATCTTTTATTTGTACAGACAAATAGCGACGCGTTTCTCAGCATATAATCCAGCTGTTTTATCAGGTCTCATGACTGCAGCATCAGACGCAATCCCCTTTGCTCATTTTCATATGAGACCTCTTCAGCTTTGTATGCTGAATCAATGGTGCAGGGATTATACAAGGATATAACAATTAATATCCTTAAATCCCAATGTTCGACTCTCTCTGACTTGGTGGTTGTATCACATCATAGAGTTCAAGGGGCCTCTTTTGTATGTCCAACCTGGAGTGTAATCATAACAGATGCAAGTATTTTAGGTTGGGGAGCTGTCTGGGGATCTCTGACAGCACAAGGGGTTTGGAAATCTAAAGAGAAGAGATTACCAAACAATATTTTAGAACTCTGTGCTATTTTCAGGGCTCTTCAGGTTTTGCCTCTGTTGAAGAGGGAACCATTCATTTGTTTTCAGACAGACAATATCCCAACTGTGGCATATGTCAATCATCAGGGTGGGACTCACAGTCCCCTAGCTATGAAATAAGGATCTTGGATACTTTCTTGGGTGGAATCCAGCTCTCGTCTAATTTCTGTGGTACATATCCCAGGTGTAGACAATTGGGAAGCGGATTATCTCAGCCGTCAGACTTTACATCCAGGGGAGTGGTCTCTCCATCCAGATGTGTTTTTTTCAGATTGTTCAGTTGTGGGGTCTTCCAGAAATAGATCTGATGGCTTCCCATCTAAACAAAAAACTTCCCAGGTACTTCTCCAGGTCCAGGGATCTTCAGGTGGAATTACCAATTACCTATCACTAGGACTCTACGATTCACAAAGAAGCGTATTAGAGCACCCACACATATTTTTCACTCACTATTTGATTTGTTTTTCTTTCTTTTTTTGTGTACTATTTTTATTTCACTGCCCTTAGAAAGGAAAATATCACTCCCATCACTTTATGCACATGGAAAAAATTTTACACACACTAAAATACACTCTCCCACTATGCCTGCCAAAACTAGGGGGGGGGGGATTTGTACTTCTAAGACAGGTGCTGACTGCTGAGATTTCAAATGAAGCTTTAATCCCTAAAAAAGACCTTCAACCATTAGTTGCACAATTATCTGACCTTTTCCTACCACAGTTTGACTTAGTTAAAAGTCAAATCTCTGCTCTAACCACTGAAATATGACAATTTGCTAATAGACTTAATGAAGTAGAAGACAGAATTTCAGAGACAGAAGACAGACTTAAACTACAAGAACAGTCTTTGACCTCACAAGAGAAAAATATTAAAATCTTACAAGATAAAATAGATGACTTAGAAAATCGCTCCAGATGCAATAATTTAAAAAGCATTGGCCTTCCAGAAAATATAGAATTCTTAGACCGTCTTCATTTTGCTGAAACAGTTTTACCTCCAGCTCTTGGGATCCAACAGCAGAATATCCCTCTAGCAGTAGAGAGGGCACATAGATTAGGTACCCCAAAAACACAATCTACCGGTTATAAAATACATAGTCCCATCTTGATTAGATTCTTAAACTACCAAGACAAAATTAATATAATAAGATTATACAGGAAAAAGATGAATTTATTGATAGGTGAACATAAGGTTTTGCTTTTTCAGGACTTTTCTGTGGAGGTATCATTGAAACGAAAAACTATGGCACCATATTGTACAAAATTGATTAACATGGGTACAAAAGCTAGGCTTATCTACCCTGCCAAAATCATTACATTAACGAAAAACCACCATTACATTAGCTAAAGTTGATGAGGTGAAGGAATATTTCCAACAAATAAATATTTCCCTTGTCTAATATAGATGGGTAATAATATATGTTACTTAGCTATGGATCTCTATCTGGTTACAATGCACTCAGACTATATTAGGATTGTCTGGTTGTGATGTTTTGTTTTTTTTTTTTCCTTTCTTTCCTCTACCACCTTCTTTTGCCCACAACTCATTTTTTCACTTGAACAATAAAGATAAGTATACCTATTTACTTTTTTCTAAAAAATATTTTTTTTTATTAAGTAGCTCTCTTGGAATGTAGGAGGTATCACCTCCCCAATTAGAAGAAAACTGATTTTAAAACAACTTGGGAAATATAACCCGGACATAGTTTTTATTCAAGAAACACACCTTAGAAACAAGAAAATAGTTAAACTAAAATCCAAATGGGTCGGGGAAGTAGTTGCCTCCTCATGTACCCACAGGAAAAAAGGTATAGCAATTATATTTAACAAAAATATTAGCTATAATATCTTAATCACTGAAATAGATCCAGATGATAGATGGATATTAGTAGAATTAGAAATCCAGGGTATTAAATTTACACTATATAACATATATGGACCTAATAAAGTAGAACAAGAGTTTTGGTATAAAGTTATCCTCCATCTTTCTAAATATATTGGACAAAATATAATAGTAGCGGGGGAATTTAACATGAACCTCTTCCCAGCCCTAGACAGAATTGGCCAACAAGACCTAGGATATGTGACTCAAAAAATTTAAATCTGTAAACAAGTCTCTAACGACTTAAAATTGCATTATATTTGGTGAATCCAACACCCGGATGCCAAGGAATACACCTGTGAGTCCAAATCATTTAGATCTTTCTCCTGAATTAATTATTTCCTAATTTCAGAGTCTATCCTCTTTCAAGAGACTAAAACCAAAATTAACGACATACTTATCTCCGACCATGCTATTATTTTGTTACAAATCCCAAATAAAATAGTTATGACTGGACAAACATCTATTTTTTTTCCCTAAATTTTTAATAAATAATGTGCAATTACGAAACTGGTTAACCCAGAAATGGAGAGAATATAAAAAATATAATGGTGCTTATTATAAAAAATCTGAAATAGTCTGGGAAACAGCAAAAGCCTATCTCAGAGGAGAAATCAAAACTTACATGGTAAAACAGAAGAAGAAAGCTAGAGCACGAGAACTACAACTTGCAAATCAAGTCAGAAAAGCTTATAGGATCTATATAGCCTCACCGAATAGTATACTGTGGAATAAATATATTACCTCAAGACAAGAGAGAGATCTTTTCTTAACACAAAAAAATAAAATTGAAGAACTTAAAATAGACGCAAGATATAGAGGTCAAGTCGGTAAATCAGCCAAATACTTAGCTAGTTTAGACAAAGCGAGGAAAAAATCTAATGTTATCGAAAAAATTATAGAAACCATTAAAACGCATACAGACGTGATGAGTATTAAAAAATCCTTTTTTGAATACTATAACAAGATATATACAGCAAAAGACGTAGATGCTGTGTTTAAATCTCAACTTTGGAATATGGTAAAACCCCCTATTACACCAGATCTTTTAGAAGATTTAAACAGTCCAATAACAATAAAAGAAATCGAAGACGCTATTGACGCAGCCAAATCAAATAAAGTGTTGTGCCCAGACCAGATCCCATCAGAGATTTTTAAAATATTAAAAGTGGAAATTATAGAGGTTTTGAATTATTTATATAATAATTACTGCTTCTTTGATTACGCTAATCTTAAAGAAAGACAAAAATCCTACTTACTTAGGTTTGTATTGGCCCATCTCGCTACTAAATGTAGATTATAAAATACTTACCTCTATTGTGGTAAATAGAAAAATGTCTGAACATGATTATCCATGAGGATCAGTCTGGATTTATGGTTGGTAGATCACCGACTTAAAAATCAAGGAAAGTAGCTCTTTCAAATGTTTTTGTAAAGGCACAAGCTAGGCTATACAGATGGCAATCATTTCCCATAGCCTTCTCAGAGAAAGAAATGTTGATCAAAATGATCTTACTTCCCCAATTGCTATACATAATATAAAATTTACAGTTTTTTATCTCTAATAAAGATATTAAATCCTTTTACAGAGCATGTGCTACCTTTATATGGGCTGGAAAAAGACTATCGATACATAAATTATCACAACTTACGAGCTTTGGCGGGTTTCCTTCCCGGATTTTAAATCCGATAATATTATTACTTTAGCCTGATATGCAGTGGATTGGCTTACCAAGAGAATTACTTAACATATCACGACCTTGAAGAAAGCTTAATATTTCCTTTTTCACTTAATGCAGCCCTACATTGTAAGAAAAACCAACTCCCAGCAAACATTCAAAATAGAGCTATAATATGGAATACTATTATTGTTTGGCTGATGCTATGCACTACGCTAGGAATGAATTATCACATCTCTTCTTTTCTTACAATTAGGGGTAATCCAAATTTTGTTCCCGTGTTAAATTCGCAGGTCTTTGGATCCTGGGAACAGAAAGGCTTGGTTTTCGTAAACCAAATTTAAGATAGTAATAAAAAGACTAAATCTTTTTAAGCTATCTCTTGAGAATATAATATTTCTCACAAATCTTTTTTTGCTTATTTGCAAATTAGGCATTTTATATCTGATAATATAGAAATTATACAAAGCTTGTGTGGATTAGGAGAGCTGGGGGATTATATTAGACTTTATCAAAAGTGTTGTCATTCATTTTCTTCTCTCTACAAAATATGCTTAACTAAAAACGTTAAAGATTTTCTTGAGGTACTTCAGGCTAAGTTGGTAAATGATTTCCCTGGTGTTGAGGTTAGAAAGTTAAAACATAGCATTAAATTGATTGGGGAATGCACCAATCTCCAATACATAGAAGGAATTGCACATTAAATTATTTAATAATACCCATATTACCCCCCAAAGATTAGCTAAGTGGAAAAAAGATGAGAATATAACTTGCACTAGATGCAACCTCTCTCAAGCAGATCTCATGCATTGTCTGTGGTATTGTCCAAAAATAAATCAATTCTGAAAAAAAAGGCTGTTTTTGGTTAAACAAAACTATGGAAATTCAAATTATAATACATCCAAGGGAAATAATTTTTCTACACACACAATCGAATATACAAGAATCTAATTAATTAATACTTCTATTATGATAGGACACAATTTAATCTTAAATAATTGGAAGAACACAAAAGCACCTACCTTATCTATGTTCATTAATATGACACACACACAGATTATCTTTCAACAGTTTAACCTAATAACACCCCAAGAGATAGGTATTTCTAATTTCTTTATGAAGTGGCTACAAATTATGCTTTCATTTCCAACAACAAGCCAATACATGCTTACCCTACAATTACATAGTTCTGAAGCATTTCAGTATTTGGCACTAAGCAAGATTTTTCCTCCAATATGGGCATTTGGTTAAATTCTCGAGGTTCCTATGGTGGCAAGAGGAGGTGTGTCAGGGTGCCAGGAATCAGACTGAGACGAGAAGTGCAAAAATAATCACACCTTTACTAATAGCAAAAAATAATAAAAAGTCCACAAGTCAAATATCAAGCCAGGAATCAAAACCAGAGCTGTTAGTCAGACAAGCCGAGTCAGGAGCCAAAGCGAGTAGTCAGACGAGCCAGAATCAGGAACAAGGAGAACAGCAGAGTCAGGAACAAGCCAGGTATCAGGAACCAGGAAGGACGTCAGACAGCCAGGTAATACACAGGAGCTCTCACAAACAGGTCTGAGACAACGCAAGGACAAAGCATACTGAACAGAGGCCCTTTAAATAATATGTGATGACATCACAATTCTGAGACTGCATCCTGCCTCACATGGATGATGTAAACCAGTCTGGCCATAAAAGGAAATTCAGGAAGTGAGCAGCATCCCCCACAATGCACCAAAGTCAGGAAGATAGGTGAGTAAAATAGCTGCCAGCAGCAAATGGCAAACAAGTCAGGAAAAAACCCTGACAGTACCCTCCCCTCAACGACCCCTCCCCCGCGGGAGGACAAAAGGCTTATTGGGGAAAGGGGCATGGAAGGCACGGAGGAGGGCAGGATCATGAACATCAGAGGAGGGAACCCATGAATGCTCCTCTGGACCGTAGCCCCTCCAATGAACCAAATACTGTACGCGGCCCCTGGACATACGAGAGTCAATAATGCTGCTGACCTCATACTTCTCATGGTTGTCAAAAAAGATAGGATGGGGACGAGGCAACACAGTGGTAAACCGATTACAAACCAATGGTTTCAAGAGGGAGACATGAAAAACATTGGAGATGCGCAATGCAGGAGGAAGGTCAAGAGCGTAGGCCACAGGATTGACCCGTCGGAGTATTTGAAAAGGACCAACATAACGGGGAGCCAGTTTATTGGAAGGCACACGAAGGTTCAAGTTGCGGGAGGACAGCCAAACTCTCTCACCAACCTGGTAGGAAGGTGCAGGCAGACGCCTACGATCAGCCTGGAACTTTTGGTGCTGCATAGAATGATGAAGGCAATCCTGAATCTGCACCCACGTGGAACGGAGTTGCCGGAGATGCTCCTCCAAAGCCGGAATACCCTGAGACATGAATGAATCGGGCAACAAGGATGGTTGAAACCCATAATTCGCCATTAACGGGGATAACTTGGAGGAAGCATTAATAGCACTATTACGAGCAAACTTTGCCCAAGGTAACAGTTCACACCATTTATTGTGGTGACTTGAGACATAGCAACGGAGGAACTGTTCCAGAGCTTGATTAGACCGTTCCGCAGCCCCATTGGATTGAGGGTGATATGCCGAGGAGGAGAGCTGGATCCCCATTTGAGCACAAAAGGAACGCCAAAATCTGGAGACAAACTGGCTACCCCGGTCTGACACTATCTCCTTGGTTAACCCATGTAAACAGACCTCACGGGCAAAAATTGAAGCAAGCTCCTGAGCGGTAGTCAACTTCTTCAAGGGAATGCAATGTGGCATTTTAGAAAAACGGTCAACCACCATAAGGATAACAGTATTGCCATTGGAAACAGGGATCTCGACAATGAAGTCCATGGAAAGATGTGTCCAAGGATGCTCACCATTAGCAATAGGTTGAAGAAGACCCACAGGAAGACGTTGAGGAGTCTTATTCTGTGCACAAACTGAGCAGGAGGCAACATATGCAGCAACATCAGAACGAAGACCTGGCCACCAGAATTGTCGAGTGACAGACCAAATCATTTGGTTCTTGTCTGGGTGACCTGCGGCTATAGGATAGTGGTAAGTGTGCAAAAGTTTAGTTCAAAGATTCTCAGGAACAAAACACTTACCACTAGGTTTCTCAGGAGGTGTATTGGTTTGTGCAGCCAGGATCTCCTGCCCCAAGGGAGAAGTCGAATTAGTACGTATGGTAGCCAAAATATGGTCAGGTATAACTGGAGTAGGTACAGACTCCTCCTTGGACAGAGGTTAAAATTGTCGAGAGAGGGCATCAGCCCTAACATTCTTACTACCAGGCAGGTAGGAGACCATATAATTAAATCAAGACAAAAATAGCACCCATTTGGCCTGTCGGGGCGACAAACATTTTGCTTCAGATAGATAAGTTAAATTCTTGTGGTCAGTAAGAATTAGCACTGGCATGCTAGTACCCTCGAGAAGATGCCTCCATTGCTTGAGTGCCAAAATTATGGCCAGTAATTCCCTGTCACCAATTTCATAATTGCACTCCGCTGGAGACAATTTCTTAGAGAAGAAACCACATGGATGCAAGGAACCGTCAGGCGTAGGACATTGAGACAAGAGGGCACCTACTCCAGTCTCAGACTCATCAACCTCAAGAACGAAAGGCAGGACAGGGTTAGGATGAGCCAGGACTGGAGCGGCAGCAAAGGCAGTCTTAAGACTATCAAAGGCCTCAATGGCAGTAGGTGACCAATGGAGTGGATCATTCTCTTTACGGGTCATGTCTGTGATAGGTTTGACCAGGAAGAAAAGTTTTTATTAAACTTTCTATAGTAATTGGCGAACCCCAAAAAACGTTGAATAGACCAAAGACCAACTGGGCGAGGCCCCTGCAGAACTGCAGATAACTTGTCAGGATCCATGGAGAACCCTGCAACGGAGATAACATAACCTAGGAAGGTTACTTGAGTCTGATGGAACTCACATTTCTCAAGTTTACAAAACAGGCCATTCTCACGTAGTCTCTGAAGAACCCGTGTAACATCAGAACGATGAGCTTCAAGTGTGGGTGAGTGTATGAGGATGTCGTCTAAGTATACCACAACACACTGTTGCAACATATCTCATAGGACATCATTAATAAATTCCTGGAAAACAGCAGGATCATTACATAGGCCAAAGGGCATTACAAGATACTCATAATGCCAACTCCTGGTGTTAAATGCTGTTTTCCATTCGTGGCCCTCCTTGATCCTAACGAGATTGTACACTCCTCTCAAATCAAGCTTAGTAAAGACCGTA
This sequence comes from Bombina bombina, assembly GCF_027579735.1. Lineage (NCBI taxonomy): Eukaryota > Metazoa > Chordata > Amphibia > Anura > Bombinatoridae > Bombina > Bombina bombina. The sequence goes on from NC_069499.1 coordinate 1,312,715,119, forward strand.
GCTCCCTTGAGGCGGTCAAAGAGTTCTGTAATGAGCGGAATAGGGTAAGCATTCTTAATGGTAAGACGATTAAGACCCCTATAATGGATGCATGGTCTTAACTCGCCACCCTTTTTCTTCACAAAGAAGAAGCCAGCCCCTGCAGGAGAGCAGGATTTGCGGATGATCCCCCGTGACAGAGCATCGGAAACATACTCCTCCATAGCACAATTCTCTGCAACAGACAGAGGGTGAACCCGGCCCCGAGGAGGAATGGCTCCGGGTTGCAGGTCTATGGCACAATCGTAAGACCGGTGAGGAGGTAATGTACCGGCACGCACCTTGTCAAAAACGTCTAGGAACTCTCGGTACTCCTCTGGCAATGGAGATATTGAAGAAGTGCACAAGACTTTAAATGGTTTCTGAAGACAAGTGGAAATACATTGCGGAGACCAAGACAAAATTTTGGACCTGCGCCAGTCAAGACTGGGATTGTGCTTTTGGAGCCAGGGATAACCCACAACAACCGGAAAATGTGGAGAGTTTATCACCTGGAACTGGAGGCTTTCAAAATGGAGAGCCCCAACAGCCATGGACAACGGACTGGTTTCGTGAGTAACGAGTGAGAAATCCCACCTTAGCTCTGTCAGAGCTCTGTCAGAGAGGTAACATCTCAAAGTAAATTCCCACCTGGTTTAAAAACCCTATGCACTGATTAGGATCGCCTCCATATAACTGAGGTAGAGGTGCAGAACCGGACATGCTCCTGGTAGGTGTCATGCTCAGCTGCTGGGAAGCTCTGCAGTCCTCTCTGTGTACTTGATTGACAGGTGTCTGAGCCACCCCTTCCTGATGATGTCACAACCAGGCTTTATATTCTTGGCTTCCTGTTTCTCCAGTGCCAGTTTGTTTGTTAACTTTGTGGCTTCTGATAGGATTTCACTGAGGAATCTCTCTAACTGCTACTTTTCTGTTGCCAATCTCTTCAAGGATTTACTATGCTGGATTAACCTTCAATCTCCTGATTGCCTGTCTCCAAACAATGCAAGTACTGTTTGTTTTGTGAAACTTTCAAACTTCCTGTTTACCTGCTTCAAACCCTGCATATTCAGACTACTCTGTGTACTGCCAAACTATTCAAATACTGTTATTTCTGTGAAACCTTCAATCTGCATGTTTACCTGTTTCCAAATTCTGCAAATACAATTATTCAGTGTAAACCTTCAAACTGCTTGATATCCTGTTGCCAATCTCAACAAGTACTGATTAATCTGTGTTAACCTTCAAACTACCAGCTTACCTGTTGCTATCTCTGCAAGTTCTGACAACACAGTGTTAACCTTCAAACTACCTGATTGTATGTTGTTAATTCTGCAAGTTCTGACTACACAGTGTTTACCCTCAAACTGCCTGATTACCTGTTGCATACTCTGCAAAGACTGTCTACACAGTGTTAACTCTCAAACTGCCTGATTACCTGTTGCATACTCTGCAAAGACTGTCTACTCAGTGTTAACCCTCAAACTGCCTGATTACCTGTTGCATACTCTGCAAAGACTGTCTACACAGTGTTAACCTTTAGACTGCCTGATAACAAATGACCTACTCCTGCATTATTAACTGTTTCCTGTTTTACCCTTCTTCTGTCTGAGTATAAGTGGACTATCCCTGCTCTCCTGATCCTGTGGAAGACATTTCCTGAAACCAGTTCCTTATTCAGAAGTCTATCTGGCTGATATCATGAATTACTTTGGCACAGGCTAACCCTGCTCCATATTGTGAGTACTTTGTTTTTTGGAAGTTGTCATGGGGTCACGTCCTGGATTAAACTCAGAGTGCAAGGGTGTTGTTTAAGTTGGTCCTAGCATTTGGGTCTTCTTCTGGACATTTCCTAACCTGACAGTACAAACTGGCCATAATATGGACCTTGACGAGTTATCCAGGGCTGTGGCTCTACAAGGGCAACTTCTAGGAAATCATTCTGCTCATTTGCAATCTTTGGATTCCAAGCTTGACAAGATTACTGCTCTGCTACATAACCTCTCCGCTCCTTCTCAAGTGACGGTGACTCCTGCTGCCACTGCTACTAGCACCAATGCTGTCTTTAATCCACCTCAAACTGTTGGACAGAATATACCACGAATCCCACTTCCAGATAAATATGACGGTAATCCTGAAGAATGCCATGGATTCCTTAATCAGTGTCGTTTACACTTCAGAAACAATCCTCAAGTTTTTTCCAATTCTACTTCCAAAATCACCTTTATTATTTCTGTCTTGAAGGGTAAGGCTCTAGCCTGGGTGTCCCCTCTTTTAGAGAAGAATGATCCGTTACTACAGGATGTGGAATTATTTGTGTCAATTTTTTATTCTGTTTTTGACAAGCCTGGGAGGTCTGCAGCTGCTGAGGCAGGATTGTTGGATCTGAGACAGGGATCCCTTTCGGTAGCTCAATATGCTATTGAATTCAGGACTTTAGCCGCAGAAACTGATTGGAACCATGGAGCCTTACGGGCAGCCTTTCGCAAAGGACTTTGCGAACGCCTTAAGGATGAACTTGTATTTCGGGAACTCCCCGATTCATTGGAGGGTCTTATCAATTTATGTATTACTCTTGACGCCCGGCATTCTGAACGTCTTCAGGAGAGAGATAGGAATCGGAGATCCTTTGTTAAAACTTCTTTTCGTCCTCCTATTCGAACCTCAAGTCTTTCTAATAATAATTCCCAATCTCCTGAGTCTGTGGAACCCATGGAAGTAGGAGCTATTAAATTGTCAGAAGCTGAATGCCATAGAAGGCGTACTCTTGGGTTATGTCTGTATTGTGGTACCAAAGGACATTTACTGAAGGACTGTCCTATCCGGCCAGTAAAAGCCAAGGCTTAACTTTTGATAGAGGGACAGAGTTAAGCCAAAATCGCATGTCTTCCCTCAATTCTAAACTTTTTGTTCCTGTAACTATCTCTTTTGGAAACACCAAGTTTCGAGCTCAAGCTCTCATCGATTCTGGAGCTGCTGGAGTATTCATTGATTCAAACTTTGCTGACTCTCTCAGGATTCCTCTTCAAGCCAAGAAACAGTTAATTAAGGTAACTACTGTCAGTGGACAGCCTCTAGGTTCTGGTATCATACAACATTCTACCATTCCTCTTCTTTTGACTGCGGGCATACTTCATTCTGAAATTATTCGTTTTGATGTTATTTCTTCTCCCCACATACCATTGATTCTGGGGTTACCTTGGTTGCAGCTTCATGATCCAGTTTTCTCATGGTCTAAAGGAGAACTTATTTCCTTGGGAACTACCTGTTTCAAACATTGCCTGCAAAATCCCTCTAAACCATCCTGTCCTGTCGTAGCTATGGTGGAAGTTCCTGAATCATTGCCCAATTACTATCATGCCTTTTGTGATGTGTTTTCTAAAAAAGAGGCTGAGACGTTACCTCCACACCGGATATTTGACTGTCCTATCGAATTGTATTCAGGGGCTCCTCTACCTAAGGGAAGGACCGATCCCCTCTCTCGTCAAGAAAATGTCTCTCTCATTTCTGAGTTATTCGATCGTCTTCAATGCGCTTCTATTTTTTCCAAGTTAGATCTCCGTGGGGCCTACAATCTGGTCAGAATCCGTAAAGGAGATGAATGGAAGACGGCATTTAACACTAGATTTGGTCACTACGAGTATCTAGTAATGCCATTTGGATTGTGCAATGCACCAGCAGTATTTCAGAACTTTGTCAACGAAATCTTCAGAGATTATCTAAATCAATTTGTTATCATTTACCTCGATGACATTCTAATCTATTCGAAAACATTACAGGAACATGTACATCATGGTTCTTCAGAGGTTACGAGACAATTCCCTGTTCGCTAAATTGGAGAAATGCTCTTTTCATCAGAGTTCCATCCCCTTTTTGGGGTATATCATTTCTGAATCAGGTTTTGAGATGGATCCTGATAAACTGTCGGCTATCAAGGACTGGCCCAGACCAACTACTCTCAAATCCCTGCAGAGGTTTCTTGGCTTTGCCAATTACTATAGAAAGTTTATAAAGAACTTTTCAGACATCACGTCTCCACTCACTTCTCTCACTAAGAAAGGGCAAAATTGTATGAACTGGTCCTCTTCGGCAGTACAGGCTTTTGAAACGCTAAAATCAGCATTTTCTTCTGAACCTCTTCTCAGTCATCCAATTCCTGATTTCCAGTTTATTTTGGAGGTTGACGCTTCCTCTATAGCAGCTGGAGCTGTTCTCTCCCAACGTGATCCGACTACCAGCAAGATACATCCTGTGGCGTTCTTTTCAAAAAAATTCAATCCTGCCGAGTTAAATTATGATGTAGGCAATAAGAAGCTTTGGCTATAAAATTAGCTTTGGATGAATGGAGGCATTGGTTAGAGGGTACCAGTCAACCTATTTTTCATTCTGACAGATCACAAGAATCTTTTATACCTCCAAACAGCTACACGTCTCAATGCTCATCAGGCTCGGTGGGCCTTGTTCTTCTCCAGGTTTAATTTTGTACTTTCCTATGTTCCTGGTTCAAAAAAATCCAAGGCAGATGCTTTATCTAGGCAGTTCCAATCTTCTGAACCTTCTCCATTGGATTCAGAACCTATACTACGTCCAGTCAAAGTTTTGGCTCAAGTATCCTCTTTTCCAGTACAGGCTTTACATGCTGCTCAAGTCCATCTTCTTGCAAACTACCTTCTGGTATCCTCTATGTACCCAAAGGATTACGTCTTAAGCTTCTACGTTGGGCTCATGACAACATTTCAGCAGGTCATCCGGGAATAACCAATACATTGTGGAAACTGAATCAGCATGTTTGGTGGTCCACTATGAGGAGAGATGTTAAGGATTATATTGCTGCTTGTAGTTCTTGTGCTTCGAACAAACAATCTTCTCATCAACCGTTTGGTCTATTACACCCTCTTCCTATTCCTCATTACCTCATTCCTCACTTATCCATGGACTTTGTTACAGATCTTGTTACAGATCTTCCTGTTTCTGCTGGAAATACGACCATTTAGGTAGTGGTGGATCGGTTCTCCAAGTCTGCTCACTTCATACCTCTTCCAGGCTTGCCTTCAGCTCAAAGACTTTCTGAACTCTTTGTTCTACATATATCTCATTTACATGGTTTTCCCACTGACATAGTCTCAAATTGTGGAGTCCAATTTGTTTCCAAATTTTGGAGGTCTTTTTGTAAACACTTCGGAATCAACATATCACTTTCTACTGCACACCATCCTCAATCCAACGGACAGACTGAGCGTGTAAATCAAGCCTTTGAATCTTTTCTAAGACATTATGTAGACCATCACCACTCCAACTGGTCTCAGTTATTGCCTTTGGCGGAATTAGCTCACAACTCATGTTATAACGCCTCATTACAGACCTCTCCCTTTAAGGCAGCTTATGGATTTGAACCTAGAACCTTTCCTATGATTACCAGTTCTACTGAAGTCCCTGGAGCAGATTGTATAGTGAAAAATCTCAGTAATCACTGGCAACTCATTCGTCAAAATCTACTCTCTTCTTCCTTAAGACATAAGAAATATGCTGATCGCAGAAGGTGCAAGGCTCCTTTACTTCGTACTGGAGACAGAGTATTTTTATCCACCAGATTCATACGGCTAAAACAACCTTGTACCAAGTTGGGTCCTAAGTACATTGGACCTTTTTGAATTGTTTCCAGAGTTTGTTCTTCTGCATACCGCCTGGCCTTACCCAAGACTCTCAAGATCCATCCAGTGTTTCATGTCTCCCTACTCAAGCCAGTCATCTACAATCGGTACTCTATCAAGAGTAAACCACCTCCTCCACTTTCCGTAGAGGGAACTTCTGAGTTTAAAGTAAGCCAGATTCTCGATTCCAAGCTACGGGGCAATCGGCTGTACTACCTGGTCCATTGGAAGGGTTATCCTATCTCTGAACGATCTTGGGAACTGGCCTCTCATGTTCATGCTCCAGCTCTTGTCAAGTCTTTTCACAAGAAATACCCTGCCAGGCCCAGTCGGGTCCCCCAGAGGGGTCCTTGAGGAGGGGGCACTGTCACGCTCAGCTGCTGGGAAGCTCTGTAGTCCTCTCTGTGTGCTTGATTGACAGGTGTCTGAGCCACCCCTTCCTGATGATGTCACAACAAGGCTTTTTATTCATGGCTTCCTGTTTCTCCAGTGCCAGTTTGTTTGTTAACTTTGTGGCTTCTGATAGGATTTCGCTGAGGAATCCCTCTAACTGCTGCTTTTCTGTTGCCAATCTCTTCAAGGATTTACTATGCTGGATTAACCTTCAACCTCCTGATTACCTGTCTCCAAACAATGTACTGTTTGTTTTGTGAAACTTTCAAACTTCCTGTTTACCTGCTTCAAACCCTGCATATTCAGACTACTCTGTGTACTGCCAAACTGTTCAAATACTGTTATTTCTGTGAAACCTTCAATCTGCATGTTTACCTGTTTCCAAACTCTGCAAATACAATTATTCAGTGTAAACCTTCAAACTGCTTGATATCCTGTTGCCAATCTCAACAAGTACTGATTAATCTGTGTTAACCTTCAAACTACCAGCTTACCTGTTGCTATCTCTGCAAGTTCTGACAACACAGTGTTAACCTTCAAACTACCTGATTACATGTTGTTAATTCTGCAAGTTCTGACTACACAGTGTTTACCCTCAAACTGCCTGATTACCTGTTGCATACTCTGCAAAGACTGTCTACACAGTGTTAACACTCAAACTGCCTGATTACCTGTTGCATACTCTGCAAAGACTGTCTACACAGTGTTAACCTTCATACTGCCTGATAACAAATGACCTACTCCTGCATTATTAACTGTTTCCTGTTTTACCCTTCTTCTGTCTGAGTATAAGTGGACTATCCCTGCTCTCCTGATCCTGTGGAAGACATTTCCTGAAACCAGTTCCTTATTCAGAAGTCTATCTGGCTTATATCATGAATTACTTTGGCACAGGCTAACCCTGCTTCATATCGTGAGTACTTTGTTTTTTGGAGGTTGTCGTGGGGTCTTGTCCTGGATTAAACTCAGAGTGCAAGGGTGCTGTTTAAGTTCGCCCTAGCATTTGGGTCTTCTTCTGGACATTTCCTAACCTGACAGTAGGCATAAGTGCAGCAGCAGAAACAGGAGCAGCCATAACTTGCAGGACACTTTGGTCCAAATGTGCAGTGCGAGTCAGCAGGGTTTGCAGGTCTAGTGGAAATTGATCCAAACGGTGATCCTGTTCATCCATCCTGGAAATTATGGCAGGTAAAGGTGGATTATTAGCACCATCAGGATTCATGGTCCTTGCGTAATGTGAGGGTGCCAGGAATCAGACTGAGACGAGAAGTGCAAAAATAATCACACCTTTATTAATAGCAAAAAATAATAAATAGTCCACAAGTCAAATAACAAGCTAGGAATCAAAACCAAAGCTGGTAGTCAGACAAGCCGAGTCAGGAGCCAAAGCGAGTAGTCAGACGAGCCGGAATCAGGAACAAGGAGAACAGCAGAGTCAGGAACAAGCCAGGGATCAGGAACCAGGAAGTACGTCAGACAGCCAGGTAATACACAGGAGCTCTCACAAACAGGTCTGAGACAACGCAAGGACAAAGCATACTGAACAGAGGCCCTTTAAATAATATGTGATGACATCACAATTCTGAGACTGCATCCTGTCTCACATGGATGATGTAAACCAGTCTGGCCATAAAAGGAAGTGCAGGAAGTGAGCAGCATCCCCCACAATGCACCAAAGTCAGGAAGAGAGGTGAGTAAAATGGCTGCCAGCAGCACATGGCAAACAAGTCAGGAAAAAACCCTGACAAGCTGATATATATATGAATTTGTTATTTTATTACTGATATTTTTTTTATTTTTTTTATCTTTGTCGTTTTTCTTCCTCTCCCTTCCCTCCACCGGAATTAATGCTGAGGGCAAAGGAGTTGAAGTGAGGAAAGTAAATAAAGAGACTTAATCCATATTGAGACGGATACCCCTGACTGGGTAGCTCCGCCAAAGGGTCCTGCTTCCTCCCTGCCGACTGCAGCTATGTAGCTGGCAAGTGACCACAGCCTGTAGCCACCCCTGATGCCCGACAGCACCAGTACTCAGGGTCCCACCCTGTGGCAGACTCCAGCTACCCAGACTAGGTAGCTCTGCCAGAGTGTCCTTCCTCTGCCTGGAACAGGCTGCTATGTAGCCCAGGAAAGTGATTTATATGTAGCCCAGAAAGTGATTCTAGCAGGAGCCCACCTAAATGACTAGACAGACTAGCATTCAGGTGAAATAAGAACTGATTTTATTGAAAACACACCCTCCTTTTATACAGACAGCTCATCTTGAAGAACAGAAGACAATGCCACAGATTTCCCACCATTCCCGTCCCTCCAGAGAGGCTGGCACCTCCATAGAAGCCACAGTCCCACATAATCCCAGTATATAGTGGTGTCGGTTTCAGGGAGATCCTAGTAGAGCGGCAGCACTTCCAGGGTGTCATTTTAAAGCTCTTAGTCCCCAGATGCCACAGTCCAAAAATCATCATGATTCGATACTGGGGACTGGAGCTCATGTTTGTTGAAGTTATTGGGTTAGGGGTGTCCAAAACCCCCAGTTCCCAAAGCAGCTCCCCTCCAATAATTCCCCCAGCTCTTGTCCTCCCTAGGGGATACAAATCCCTCTGGGGCAAAGGGCTGCTGGAGCGACCAGGAGTAAAGTTAGCAGATGTTTTGCTGTCTTGTGGCCGACTGGGAGTTCCAGGAGCCTAGCTAGCCTGAGAGGGGGTTGGCGGGTGTCCGTTGTGAGGCAGCAAACCGGGAGTTCCAGGAGCCCAGCCAGCCTAGGAGGGTTTTCCTGGTCATAAACCAACTCTTCTCTGAACACAAAAAGAAGCCAAAACCAAGCAAACAAACAGCTTCCAGAGATGGTGGTTGCTCTGAGGAACCCAAAACCCCTGATAAACAACAGGGGTGAGGGTGTAGTTGGGGTTGGGGGTAGCCTTACTTTGTGGTATCCGTGACATCTCCCCCCCCTCCAGTTCGGTAGACCTGGCTAGACCCTTAATGGGTCAGCCTGGGGCTGTCCAACGGTGGCCCTCCACTTCTCAGTTGCTTGGAGAGGTTATCCTATCTCTCATGAGCTTGGGGCATCCTGGAGGGTTCCTGCTGGTGCAGGGATAGTCACATAATGCAAAGTCCCAAACAAGTTTGCTAAGGCCAGCTCCCAATCAATTGCTGTTCCACAAGTTCCAGTGTCCTTAAGTTCCATGGCCAGACTGTCTCCCTCTGTGACACTCTGTTGAGTACCAGCTGACCCACCCACAAACAAAGCCAGTCCCAGTTTCCCAGCTGTATTCCCACCCCAGACCGGAGGGGGAGGTTGCTCCTTGGTGGGGCAGGTAGAGCTCGGGTGCCCAAACATGTGGCACCAACTGTATATGTTTTTATCCTCCTTGCCCGATGCAACGCCTGCCCTTGGTGAGAAATACTCCAGGACAAGAAAAGGGTAGAGACCCTGCCAAGCTACTGAGGTGAGAGTCCATCTGTCTCTTCTCCCGAGAAGGATATCTACCGCTGGGGAGGGAGGTCTGCTACCTCCGCTCCATGGGAAACTGTGCTGCTGCTGGGGAGGGAGACCAGCTGTCTTTGCTCCCTGTATGGGGTTCTGAAACTGGGGAGAGAGACCAACTGTCTCCTCTCCTAGAAAGGGATTTGGCCGCTGGGGAGAGATATCGATACCCGTCTTTCCCTGCAAGGGCTTCTCTGTAAGGGGAGGGAGGATGACTACCTCTGCTTCCGAAGGATGGATCTGCCACTGGGGAGAGAGACCAATTGTCTCCTCTCCCAGAAAGGGGTTCTGATTGCGGGGAGGGAGGACGACTACCTCCGCTCACAGGAGATGGCTCTGCCACTGGGGAGAGAGACCGACTGTCTCCTCTCACAGCTCCTGGCTCTGCCACTGGGGAGAGAGACCGACTGTCTCTTCTCCCAGGAAGGGGTTCTATTTACGGGGAGGCAGGATAACTACCTCCACTCCCAAGGGATGGCTCTGTCACTGGGGAGAGAGACCGACTGTCTCCTCTCCCTGCTCCTGGCTCTGCCGCTGGGGAGAGAGACCAACTGTCTTCTCTCCCAGGAAGGGTTTCTGCTGCTGGGGAGAGTTATCAACATCCATCTCTCCCTGTAAGGGGTTCTCTGTAAGGGGAGGGAGGACAACTTCCTCCTCTCCCTGGTTTCCTGGAGCTGTTACAGGTGCTGGGCAGAGGCCAGCGACTCTCTGCCCTGTTGCCAGCGCTTCTGCTGGGGTGGCTCCCTTGTCCAAGTCTATAAGCTCTGGGCCAGGCTGCTGATCTGTATCTAGCAGCTCATTGTCTCTTATGCTCTGTTGCCACTCATCTGAGGCCAACCTCCATGATTCCCAGAGTGCTGCACCACAGCTCTGTGCAGACTCTGTGGCATGCTGCAGAACTCAGTCTAGCAGCCTCTTGTATGCCTTTTCCAGTTCCCATTCTTGGACAATAAGCGCTAACATATTGGATACCAGCCAGGGTACCTCCGAGAGATCCAACAGCTGATCTTGGGAGAGGTAAATGTTTGTTACTCTCAGTTTTGCCCCGCTCCCAAATTCTGGGTCTTCTGTCAACTTTTCCAATAGTAACCCAGGGCCACCAAAGCCAAAGCCCTCTGTGGGGGAGCAATCCTCCAGCCATGGCCGTGCTTGCATAGCGAGCCATCGGAGGTCCCGGTAGCCATCCTCCACCCACATCTCTGCCCAGACCAGTCGATCTAGATCTGATAGCCATACCTCCATGGGCTGCTATCCCAGGTAAAGCACTCACAAGTTCCACCGGACCCAGTACCTCTCATCATCTGTGGGGAGGACCTTTCCATCACAATTCTTTTCTTGTTGAAGCCTCTCCCTCCATAGTTGTGGTAGACAATGCTCCTGCAGCTCAGCTGGTCCAGTTCAGAACTAGGATTGTCCAGCTGGGTCAGTGCTTCCTGTACTCTCCTTAGGTACTCGGCTTCCATAGTTACCAGCTACTGTGGCCCTTCTCTGTCAGCAGGAATCATGCAGAAGAAGCAGATCCCACTGCTGCCAGCCAATGTGATGGATACCCTGGATACCCCGAATGGGTAGCTCCGCCAAACGGATCCTGCCGACTGCAGCTATGTAGCTTGCAAGTGACCACAGCCTTTAGCCACTCCTGATGCCCGACACACCAGTATTCAGGGTCCCACCCTGTGGCAGATTCCAGCTACCCAGACTAGGTAGCTCTGCCAGAGTGTCCTTCCCTTCCTCTGCCTGGAACAGGCTGCTATGTAGTCCAGGAAAGTGATTTATATGTAGCCCAGGAAAGTGATTCTAGCAGGAGCCCACCTCAATGACTAGACAGACTAGCATTCAGGTGAAATAAGAACTGATTTTATTGAAAACACACCCTCCTGTAATACAGACAGCTCATCTTGATAAGAACAGAAGACAATGCCACAGTTTTCCCACCTTTCCCGCCCCTCCAAACAGGCTGGCACCTCCGTAGATGCCACAGTCCCACATAATCCCAGTACATAGGAGTGGCAGTTTCAGGGAGATCCCGGTGTCATTTTAAAACTCTCAGTCCCCAGATGCCACAGTCCAGAAATCATCATGATTCGATACTGGGGACCAGAGTTCCAGTTTGTTGAAGTTATAGGGGTTAAGGGTGTCCAAAACCCCCGGTTCCCAAAGGAGCTCCCCTGTGATAATTCCCCCAGCTCTGGTCCTCCCTATGGGCTACAAATCCCCAAAAGAGCAGAGCTCTGGGGCAAAGGGCTGCTGGAGCGACCAGGGGTAAATTTAGTGGGTGTTTTGCTGTCCTGTGGCCGACCAGTAGTTCCAGGAGCCTGGCTAACTTGAGAGGGGTTTGGCAGGCGTCCATTGTGAGGCGGCCAACCGGGAGTTCCAGGTGCCCAGCCAGCCTAGGAGGGTTTTCCTAGTCATAAACCAACTCTTCTCTATACACAAAAACAAGCCAAAACCAAGCAAACAAACAGCCTCCAGAGATGGTGGTTGCTCTGAGGAGCACAAAACCACTGATAAACAACATGGGTGAGGTTTTAGTGGGGGTTGGGGGTAGCCTTAGCTGTCTGGTATCCGTGACATATATCCATTGTTTATTTGTGATCACGGAAACTTTGTTGCCCCTGGTTAGGTATTAAGTATGCCAAAGGAATAATCCCCTTAATGGTGGAGGGATGAAGGGGAGGGTTTTATTAATTGTTATGTTATATTTCTTTCTAGATATAAAAATGTGAAAAGCACATATAAAATAAATTACCATCCACTTATTGTGCAAATTAAAAGAGATCTAAAGATATGGAGTAAATTATATTTAAATTTGACAGGGAGAATACAACTAATTAAGATGATGATATTGCCAAGGCTACTATATCCAATGCAAATGTTACCATTTCTATTAAAGAAGGCAGACTTAATAAGTATAAATAAAATAATCAAAAACTTCATCTGGGGGGGGGGGGCGGAGCCGGCCACATCCAAGATGGCAGCTAAAATTAGGAGCTCCGATATAAGAGAGCATTTAAAGTTTTAAAACTTCTGTTATCACCAAAATTTACAGTTAGAAAATGTATTGGGATGCTCCCTAGGTGTTCAGGGTATCGGCAGGACCAACTACAAAGCTCCGCACTGCGCCAGAAGGCAGATTACATGAAACTGCAGCTACATACAGACATGCGTGACTGAGGCCTACATGGAACAACACCCTGTCCTGAGTTAGCCTCAAAACACTCATATGGGAATCCGATAGCTGGATCACGCACCCGCCACCTATATATGCCTCCGATAAGCCCACTATACCCAGGGTTATAAATTACTGACAGTCAGCACCAATTTGGACTCACCTATACTTTGTATAAGCTCGTGAGACAAGAGGCCAAAGACCACGCAGCTGAAGGTCCCTTAAAACTGGATGCACCCTCATGCTAGATGCACCTTCAACTAATGAAGATGGAGATATCTCTCTTGAGAGCGCTATGTGCCCGACTCGACAACTACCGAGTGGACCTAATTGACACGCTTCATACTACAATGACATCCGCCTCTCGTGCGGATCCCTTCACAGCCCTCCATGCTAGTAGCTATGGCACCCTACCCGATCCACTAGATGGCTGCTACTGTGGGTCATCCATTGCGAGCCATGACTCTCCTATTACACCTGCTTTGAAGGACACACAGGAGTCTGAAGTCACCTCGCAACGGATAGACTCAGTAATCACAGGAAGCATGCCGACTGGACACTGTCCAGATTCACTCACGGGATGTCAGATGGAGCAACGGAACCCAGAAACTTGCGGCTCTCATGCACCGCTCGCAGATACCAGCAGAAACCTACTAACTGAATGGGTGAGAGGTAAACGCAAAAATAGCTCAGAAAATTTATACCAAAGCTCTCAGCCGATACCCCACTATAATGGAGTCCGGGGAAAACTGACACTTTACCCACAACAACACCTAGTGCTTCTTCTTCTCGCCAACGCTCTTTTCATGAACTGTGTCAGAAGAGGAATAGGATGAATCTCTCATAGCTTTATCTTGCTATTCCTATATAATGTTTGACACTGGCAAGGTATCAATTTGACATAATGTGTTGCACTTCAGGGGTAATATCTTCTAGATAACATATTACTTTATGGATTTCTATCTCTGGGACACTGACTCTATACCTAGGGCATGAATGATGGCTACATTGTCTGATAATAGATCCTTATTTCTCCTTAGTTATGTTATTACTAAAATTGTTCTTATGTAGTAATATGCCCAACACAGTTTAATACTCTTGTTTTAATTTGTTAGATAACAGAGCCTTTTATTCTTGTTTAAAAGCTTTGCACTGTTTATACCTAGATTAGATATATGCATCATATAAATATTAGATGAGAACCAGTGTTCTCTACTTTATTAGGAGCTATGTTCTGATCGGGCAGACCCTGTAATGTTATTTTCTTTCTTGTTTAGTATAGGTTGACTATTACTAGTAGTTCCTGGATTGCCCTGATATTGAATGGGAGAGCTCAATCGGAAGTAATGTATTTTACTAGATGACAGTTTTTCTGGGCTTTTCATTCTGTCACACATAAATAATCAGATATCAGGGGCTACTCTATACTAACATTACCGTTGAGCAATTTCAGGAGCCCACATCTCCTTAACTCCTATTCCTTCCCAAAAGGGCAAGCAAGAGAAACATCTCAAGACACAGTGACAGATCACTTCTGCGATATAAGATTTTGCTCTACACTACTTTTGGTACTAATGTCCATACATGTATGTCTCAGTTTAAAAGTTATTTTCTAGCCTACTATTAGATCCAACTTAATGTCTTGATTGTTAGCAGCCTTATCAGTGTTAATGACAACTTAACTTGCTTAACTCCTCTTATGCATATTTGGGTACATATAGCTTAATATTTCTTTTTTAGCCCTACATCATTCATAATGTCTGTCATTGTATTTTATCCCTCACAAGCCTTTGAAATACTAGCTTACTCCACTTCAGTTATTTTTGCTCATATAATACTGCAATTACTTTTATCACTGTTTATGCTAGCACACAGTATATCCCTTACTAGGTTATATATGTACTTCTAGAAATAGTGCTGTTTAATGTCTAATGTCTGTTGAACTCCTTATTTATGGTATGCTTACATATATATGGTAACTTTGAGATGACAGGAGATAATTGTTATAACCGCTATAGTAGGTTTAATAGTACATAGTACAATAAGTACAGTATACATATTATATTCAGCTCCCTAGTATATTGCTGACAGGGGAGCAAGATAGAATACAAAGGAGTCCCTCAGAAGTAACTGAAGTCACGTTGTTATGTGAGTATTCATGGGATTGAAATACTAGCTTACTCCACTTCAGTTATTTTTGCTCGTATAATACTGCAATTACTTTTATCACTGTTTATGCTAGCACGCAGTATATCCCTTACTAGGTTATATATGTACTTCTAGAAATAGTGCTGTTTCAAGCCTAATGTCTGTTGAACTCCTTATTTATGGTATGATTATATATATATAGTAACTTTGAAATGACAGTAGATAACTGTTATAACCGCTTTAGTAGGTTTAATAGTACATAATACCATAGTACAGTATACATATTATATTCAGCTGCCTAGTATATAGCTGACAGGCGAGCAAGATAGAATACAAAGGAGTCCCTCAGGAGTAACTGAAGTCACGTTGTTATGTGAGTATTCATAGGATTATTCTAGGAGATATAGCAGCCCGCTTAGTACCTTTAATAACAAGCTTTACAGCAGATTATTGCACATGCAAGTAGTAACCCTTTTATTAAGCTAGCCTACTTATTTTAGTCTTCTCCCCACCCAGCTTCATTAAGATTTCTTCTCCCATCCCAGGCAAACTGTATTACATTAGCAGATGACTCCCCCATCCCACATTTCATCTAAGAATATATAATCTCACCTTTAGTTATTGTAGACGCTGCTGGGCCGTGTTTACTGGGAAGACACGGCTCGGCATAATAGTTGATTTAGTGAACTTGGTCTGAGATATGTATACAATACCTAACAGCATACATGGTGATAGAGATATTTGTCTATGTGGGTGCCTTGTTTTAATTCTACCCCTTAATTGGTGCATACTCAGTCATCTTACTACTTCTCCTACCGTACACTAGCAGGATGTACGCCTGGTTTCCCCCAGCCTCTATCTAACTCTACGTCATGAATAATACAAAGAATTAACTAAGTCATCCCATAATTTAGAAGCATCTCCCCCACACAGACATTATCTATACATACCTGTAATCACTATACTAATTAGAGGTTCCCCAAATTAGCTTCCTGTTTGTTTATATGTCTGGGCCTAGCATTGTGGCTTACCATAAGCTTACCTAACACCATTATTTTGCTCCCAGCATAATATTTACCTTGACCCTTAGCTGTGCGGGCATTTCCCCCAATACACCTGCAGTTTAAATAACTATCCCTGAACACCTTTAGACTAACTTATCTATTAGGCCTACTTTACCATGATCCCATGAATCTCACAAAGAAATTGATATTTCACCTCACCTTCAAAGATACATTCCCCAAGCAGACATCCCATGTATACATATATACTCATGATGCTAATTAAAACGCTCCCCAAGTCATGTATACCACCCTCATCTAATCTAAATGTATTTTTTTTATTCATTTTGGAAACCCAGATATGCTATACAGTTACCTTAAAAGGCTCCGCCCCCCCTTTACTCCCCTCCCCCTTTTACCGAGCGGCTCTTGCCCGCTGACTTTCCCTTCTATACACTTTGGCCCAAGAGAGGCCAGACAAAAGCCAACTCCCTACATCATACAGTTTAAAGATTATAGAGTACCTATATCAGAGTAGGGATCATTTGCTATATTATATAAAAAACGAGGTTCCATTATTATGTGTCTCAGTCACCCTTGTTCACTATAATCTAAGCTACACTTTAAGCTCATGGTCTCAGAAGTAGTGTTACAACTCATCTCAGTGGTTATGCCATCTCTATTGAATGTATTTACTATATGATTACGGTTCTCATCTATAAATGTACAGTAATACTACTACTTGAATACAGTGATAACCATTGTTACACAGAGATTTTAATGTTCTAGTTCAAATCTCCTTTTTATAAGAGTCATGTATAATTATTCGTATTACTTATGATCCGTGCCTGAACACATTGTTTGTTTTGTTGATACTGTTCAATACCTCAATAAAAAATGATTTAAAAAAAAAAAAAAAAAAAAAAAAACTTCATCTGGAAAGATAAGAAAGCGAGGATAAGCTTAAAGAAGCTGCAGGCTACCCAAGAATGTGGAGGTGCAGGATTACCAAATATTCAGTATTATAACTGGGCAATCCTATCAAAATATGCAATAGAATGGATAACGGAAAAAGGCCAGACAGTATGGCTAGAATTAGAACAGAAACTAGCCAACCCAATGAAGTTAACATTCCTGCTGTTTGCATCAACAAGGGAACTAACGAAAGAACAAAAGAATAACGCTATGATAAAAGATACACTATGGGCATGGAAAAAAGTCAATAAACAATTAGAAACAATAAAAGAGATCAAAATGTATATGCCAATACAGGGCAATCCCAGATTTGAACCTGGAAACTACTTTCCCTTTAAAAAAAAAAAAGATGGAAGCCCAATAATCAGACAAATTAAAGATGTAATGAATATGACAAAAGGAAACATCAAAACAATGTTAGAATTAACCGACCAAGTGGATACCTTTAAGGGTCAGATTCTACCATACCTACAAATAAAACACCTTATCCAGACAAAACTGGAAAATCCAAGGGAAAATATAAAAGAAAAGATAATGGAGAACATTATTGAAAGAAGCAGAAAGTCAAAATACAAACTATCACTTATATACAAACAATTAATAAAAAAAGAATCAGAATTATGTTTGAGAGATATAATAAAGAAATGGGATAGGACCACCTAAACAGACATAGGGAAAGAAAGTATACTAAACTGTATAAAGATAGTAAAGAAATCAACACTGGATATGGGTTTAAGGGAATCGAATTTGAGATTATTACACCATGACTATATCACCCCTACAAGGAGAGCAAAATGGGATAATGAGACTAACCCAGTCTGCATAAAATGTAATAAAAGCATACCGGATATAATACATTATATCTGGCTATGCCCCAAAATTAGACAGTTTTGGTACCAGGTAGCAACACTAATATCACAAATAGTTAAAAAATAAAATAATCTTAGAACTAGGGAACATCCTGATTTTTAATATACCTAAAGAAATCAAAAAAAGAGGAAAGGAGACTAACAACAATGATTATATTATTGTCAAGAAAGCTGATATTTAAATTTTGGATTGAAAAAAGAAAAAAACCTACGATTAGACATCTAAAGGAAATAATAATACATCAGATTAATATAGAAAGAGCAGACACTTTGGCTGACGTAGACAACAGAATTGAAATATTCTTTGAAAAATGGTCTCTATATATAAAAGGTCAATCTATAGAATTCCAAAGGAAAACTCTAAAACCTTTTGAAAATACGGAATATTTCTTGGAAGCTCAAATTAGAGGAGAATGGAGCTTAATAGCACATTGATCGGAGGGGGGGGGGAGAGGAAGGAATCCGCTTTTTTTTTTTTTTTTTTTTTTATTTATTACCACTCTTATCTCCACCCACCTATGCACTCTCATCTCCATATAGAAATTAATAGGGCCAAAGAAAGACTGCCTATCAGAACTTAAAGGATGTATTTAAGAACTTATAAAATATAAATTGACTTGATAAAGGAAGGAATCTTTAGAAACTATAACTTAAATGAAAATGTAAACAAAAAACGAGGATGTTTCTAGAATACATTGTGGATACTAGTTAAAGAACTGTAACTTTTTTTTCTTCATTCTCTCATGTCAATGTTGTAATATTTCCTTTGTTTTTTTTTTATAATTACTAATAAAATAAAAAAATAAAAAAAAATAAAAATGTGAAAAGCACCAACAGAATATACTTTATTTTTCGGTAAAAGAGACTATTCTAGAGTAAAACTGTCTCAAGATTTATTCAATGGTATCTATTGCAATTTTGTTGCCCTGCGTGGCTTTTTATTACCTTTGCCGGATGTACTAGTATATCCTGTTGGCTTTCATTAAATATATATATATATATATATATATATACATAAACTATTTAAAGATGATAAAGCACTAGGTCACACTCATTTGAAGGCTAGGGCTATAGTCCTCCCTTCCCCCTTTTTTTTCTTCTTCTCTCCCCCTTGTTTTAATCTCGCCCAATCCTCGCCTCATTTCTACCCAGGTCTCCTACGTTACCTAATCCATACCACATTGGAATACACAATGGCTACTCTAAATTTTACGACACTTAATACTAAGGGGCTAAACTCTCCGACTAAACGGAGCCTACTCCAAAATTATCTTAAATCCCTACTCACGGATGTAGCCCTTATTCAAAAGACTCACTGGCTCGATGACAACACTCCCAAACTAAAAATCCCACATTTTCCGGTAATTTACAGTGCCTCGTTCCATGAAAAGAGTAAAGGAGTCTCCATACTATTAGGCCGGCAGCTGGCGTTTCATTTAATTCATTTAGAAGCAGACCCAGAAGGCCGTTTCCTAATTCTAGCTTGCAAGTTAAATGACCATCTTTATACCCTTGTGAACATTTATGCCCCGAATCAGGGTCAGTTGCCATTCCTTCGGAAAGTTCTTAATCTAATAGACCGCCTGGGACAGGGAACTGTTGTGAATGGAGGTAATTTCAATTTAGTGTTGGACCCCCAGTTTGACAAAAAAACTCCCCACTGGTAAAAAATTGGATGCCTTTTCATTGGCCACAGCCCCTAAATTCAGGAATTTGATCTATCAGTATTCTCTGTATGATGTGTGGAGGTTGTGCAATCCAGATATTAGGGACTTCCCATACTTTTCCCCACTACACAAGTCTTATTCGAGGCTAGACATGTTCTTCGTTGATTCCTGGACTCTTAATAGAGTTACAGCCGCTAAAATATCTCTGTGTGCCTGGACGGACCATGATGCAGTCATGTTCTACCTTGAGGTTGGAGTTCTTTTGCCGGTGAGACCAACTTGGAAGCTCCCGACCTGTCTCTGTGAGACCCCAACTTTTAAACAGGATATAGTAAAGAAAATCAACGAATTTCTCCTAAACAATCCGGTGGAGCAGACTTCCCATCAAATCATAAATAAAAAGAGAGAGGTGCTCAACCTGGGAATGAACAATAGCATAATAGCTTGTTCAATGGCTAGTTACCAGCCAAGAAGCAGCCTCTTTTTGCTTAACATGTGCCTTTCACAGAGAAGAACTTTCCTGACGCATATCAGTCTGATCCTGACTTAACAGTAGAGTCCAGCTCTGAAATAACAGGCAATCCCTCTCTGAACGAGAGAAACAGCAAAATTCCATATGTACATTTTGGTCTAGTGTGGGCCTCGTTAGTGAGGTGCAGCCATATCCCTCTAGGCACACTGAGCAATGGGTCCACGTCTGAATTCCCTCATCACACTTAAGGAGACTTCCCTAAGTGTCATGACTTGCATAAATAAAAAGAGAGAAGCACTCAACCTGGGAACGAACAATAGCATAATAGCTTTTTTTATGGCTAGTTACCACCCAAGAAGCAGCCTCTTTTCAAATCAGATGGGCTGCCATGAAATCCTTCCTTAGAGGTTACTGTATAAGTAGAATGACTGCTTGGCGGAAAGCCAGAGGCGCCCCTCTATGGAGATTGACTTGTGAACTTAGATCCAAAGAGAAGCTTAATAAGCTTTCCCCTCACAGACCCTATCCGGGGAAATTGCTCAATTTCGGGGCCAAATTAGGGAGCTTGAGATTCAGAGATTTGCCCTGGCTAAGTTCAAAAGGCTCATGTACTATAAAAGTAACAAAGCTGACTCGCTTTTAGCTTGGAAACCTCGCAAACCTCTTTCATTGATCTCAACGATAAGAGAGTAGTAGCTCCGACTGATATAGGCAAGGCCTTTTTGGACTTCTATGACAGGTTGTATAATATTCCAGTAACAAGGGGGAACCCCAAAAGGTAGTATAAGCAACTCTAAAAAGTGTGGATTTTCCCAATATTCACACCAACAATTAAAATATACCAGAAACCAGAGTGCGCTAATAAAAGCTCTACCAAATGCTAATGACCACACTTGAATCAAATACAAGTAAAAAAAAAAAAAAAATTAGTAGATCAACATATACAATTATAGTACAAATAATTTATTTTAAGAACAAATGTAATACACACACATAAAAAATAGTATTAAGGTGCACCTTATTAGTAATAGTAATTCTAAAACTCGTATTTCATAAATACATAATTCATAAATAACATTGAACCCGAATGCTCCTATCAAATATTAATATATCAAATTTCCTTAAGTTCCCAAAATAATAGGAGTGTAAAGTGCTTGAAATTCTCTTCTCGTTAGAGACAATCTCCAGTTTTTGGAACAAAGTTTGTCAGAGCTTCATGTATCCGTTTTCAAAGCTAAAACAATTGCGCTTATATTCACATATAACTGTCCATATAATAGTCCACTCTTTAACTTCAATTTTTAGTTGTTTAGGAAAGTCTTATGTAACTTTAATATATTGCCCCAAACAATGTATTACTCACCAGAATCCGAAAGGTTTTTGTCCCCTTTCCCCGACCGTGTATCTACCTGTTTCCAAAGATACTGGCGTCTCCAGGTCGGCCGTTAGCTCTGGCCGTGACGTGTATCTCACACGTGTTTCCTCTGATCCCCCAATGGCTTGATCGGGTTACAGGTGTTAGATTTTTCAAAAAACAGGTCTCCTTGTAGTCAAAAAACCCAGTTTAGCAGGGTTTTGTTGTACTCAATAGTACTCCTTCTTTGTTCAGTCACTCCAATGTCAAATCAACCAAGTTGGTCCACTGGGAGATGAACTTGGTGCTCTATCGTCGCTTCATAGATGATATTGTTTTAATCTGACACCTCACTAAACACTCAGTTTAGTGAGGTGTCAGATTAAAACAATATCATTGGAGTGACTGAACAAAGAAGGAGTACTATTGAGAACAACAAAGCCCTGCTAAACTGTTTTTTTTACTTCAAATCTAACACCGGTAACCCGACCGAGCCATTGGCGGATAAGAGGAAACACGTGTGAGATGCACGTCATGGCTAGAGCTAACGGCCGACCTGGAGACGCCAGTATCTTTGGAAACAGGTAGATACACGGTCGGGGAAAGGGGACAAAAACCTTTCAGATTCTGGTGAGTGATACATTGTTTGGGGCAATATATAAAGTTACATAAGACTTTCCTAAACAACTAAAAATTGAAGTTAAAGAGCAGACTATACATGAAGCTCTGACAAACTTTGTTGCAAAAACTGGCGATTGTCTCTAACGAGCAGAGAATTTCAAGCACTTTACACTCCTATTATTTTGGGAACTTAAGGACATTTGATATATTAATATTTGATAGGAGCATTTGGGTTCAATGTTATTTATGAATTATGTATTTATGAAATACGAGTTTTAGAATTACTATTACTAATAAGGTGCACCTTAATACTATTTTTTATGTGTGTGTATTACATTTGTTCTTAAAATAAATTATTTGTACTATAATTGTAGATTGTATAAAATTGCTCAACACGAGCGAACCATCTTTGCCCCGACCCCCGAGATTGCAAATTTTCTGCGGGGTTTGGGATTGCCCTCTAGTCTCTAACTGATGAAGCTAAAAACAGGTTATTAGCCCCGTTCACAGTAAAGGAAATCTCAGAGGCGATAAAACAACTCCAAAACAATAAACCCCCGGGAACAGATGGTTTCCCCTACTCTTTTAATAAGAAGCTAAACGGCCATCTTTCACAAACTTTGTATCAGGTGTTCAATGAAATTAAGTTGGAAGGTCATATTTTAAGGGAGAACTTGGAGGCGACTATCATAGCCATTCCGAAGCTGGATAAGGATCCATCGCTCTGTGGTAATTACAGACTAATCTTGTTGATTAACATTAATACCAAACTATATTAAAAAATGATTGCAGACATATTAGTGCACATACTGCCCTCTCTAATTAACACTAATTAACACTGTTCAGGCGGGGTTTACTAAGGGTCATCAGGGATCTGATAATACCAGGAGACTTTTATCGGTCTACTCGGGTGCTGAAGTGAGAGGGATGCCTGTTGCGGCCCTGTCACTTGATGCTGAAAAGGCATTTGACAGGGTCCGATGGGACTATCTCTGGGAGATTCTGAAATCGTTTGGGCTTCCGGAGCCAGTGATTCCTCCCCATATGCGAAGGTTAGAGGAACTGGTTTTTGCTCCACGGAGATATCTATTTCCAATCGCACATGGCAGGGGTGCCCCCTGTCACCTTTGATATTCGCTCTGGCAATGGAGCCCTTCACCCAGGCGGTCCGCAACTCAACGTCGATAAAGGGGGTGCCTTTTGGCAACCATGAGAAGCTAATCATACTTTTTACTGACGATGTGACTGTTCTGTTGTTGGACCCAGTCAGATCCATAAAATTAGTCCTTCAGTTAATAGACCAATTTGGTAGATACAGTTATTACAAAGTTAACTCTTCCAAGACTGAGGTTTACCTCATTAACTCTAATCATACCAAATTCAAGGAGTTGAAGAAATGATACAAATTCAACCTGACACATCTAAGCATTAAATATAGCAAGCATAGTGAGACTACTATCAAACTTAACTTTGATGAGCTCATTAGCGAGATTAAGTCTCTTACAGCAAAGGGGGATTATAGGGAAATCTCATGGTTAGGGAGGGTAGCGACTATCAAAATGTCCCTGCTACCCAAGGTCTTATATCTTTTCAGATGCTTGCCTCTGAACATGCTGCATAAAACCCTACAAGAGATTCACAAGATATTTCTAAGATATGTGTGGAATGGAAAGATTCCAAGGGTAGCACACAAGATCCTTCAGAGACATATTTCAAAAGGAGGGGTATCCTTCCCCAATGTATTTCTCTACTATGAGGCAGCCAGACTGTCTCATATAGCGGGCTGGGGTCAGAGGGAAGAAAGACCTGGTGGTACAGACTGGAAGAGTTAGCGGTGCCGGGCGACCTAACCTTAGATCAGATTATATGGTTCCCTAAACATAAATCCCTTGCCAAACTAGTTGATAATCCTATAGTTCAACACAACTTAATTGTGTGGCATGACCTCAGACATCACAGCAAAATTTCACCCCACCCATGGTCTGTTATGGGGTTTCCCAAACATCCATATAGATCACTGGACGAAACTTGAGAATACTCGAGTACAAGACTTATATGTGAATAAAAGACCATAAACAGTGACACAAATTTCACAACTACAAGAAAATAGCCCACCCTAGCTCCAGTTTGAGGCAGGTAGACTCACTAGTCTCCGCAGATCTTGGAAATTCCCAAAGTGTGGCCTGAGAGATCATACTAAATGGGAGGAGTGGTGGATTCACGGAAGGGGAATGAGAAGGCCCCTTTCATTCCATTAAAAAGCACTTTTAACTGAGCATTCTACAGGAGACCCGCGGCAGATCAAAGCATGGTCAAAGGAACTTGGTATTATAATACCCGAAAGGGATATATCCAGGGCACTTGTGCTCACCAAAAAAACACTGCATTGTGTAACCGTCTTTGAAGTGTGTATCAAGGTATTGTTGAAGTGGCACAGGATGCCAGTGAAACTCTATAGAATGTTCAACTCAGTCTCCCCCAATGTTGGAGACAGTGCGACCAACAAGACACAGACATCTATATCTGGTGGTCATGCCCGAAGTTAACACTGATGTGGAGAGAGATAGAATCCCTTTTGCAGTCTATCAACATAAACTTACCACTCTCTCCTCAGATTGCCTTATTTTACATGCACGAGGAGCATAGCCGTGTCCCCACAAAGAGAATGGTAATCTATGTGATGGCAGCAGTTAAACTAAGCATAGCCAGAGCATGGAAACAAATTGAGCCCCCTTCCATCACTACAATCCTCGAGTTAATAAATAATTTTGCTACAATAAAGCAGCATGTACACAGATTCCAGGACTCCATGGACCTCTATTGGCGGTCTGGAGTGACTGGATTCAGCTTTAACTTGAATATCTCTATTCCTTCACCTCCCACTTCCCACCATATATGTGTCTTTTTTTTTCTTTTCTTTTTTTTTTCTTTTCTTTCTTCCCCCTCCCACCCCCTTTCTTATATCTGGAGCCCAGCTTAAACGGGACCTTACACTGACCTAGAAGATTTGAAACACAAAGCACTTGATAACAAACTCGTTCATGGTCCGCAATATTTACACTTTGATGACTTTGATGATATATACAGGACAGACGTTCCCCTACCCAGTCTCTAAAAAATTGACAAAATGTTACTTGAGGTTTGATTTAAACTCAACAAACAGTAAAATGCTTGAGAGATGGAGGTATTACGGTTTATGTATTTTATTTTTCCAGTTTTCTGTTTCACGTAGACTCTCCAGATGTTTTAGAGTACTATAAGCATTATTTTCAGTAATATTGTGTTGTAACCATTTTACCTCAATAAAAAATTATTAAAAAAAAAAAAATCCTAACACTACTAAAAAATACAAACTGTCTAATTACAGAAAATAAAAAATACTAAATTACAAAAAATAACAAACACTAAATTACGAAAAAACATAATTTATGCTTACCTCATAAATTTATTTCTCTTGTGATGTATCGAGTCCATGGATTCATCCTTACTTGTGGGATATTCTCCTCCCCTACAGTAAGTGGCAAAAAGAGCACCCACAGCAGAGCTGTCTATATAGCTCCCCCCTTAGCTCCACCCCCCAGTTATTCGACCGAAGGCTAGGAAGAAAAAGGAGAAACCATAGGGTGCAGTGTTGACTGAAAGTTTAAAAATAAAAATATATACGCCTGTCTTAAAAAAACAGGGCGGGCCATGGACTCGATACATCACAAGAGAAATAAATTTATCAGGTAAGCATAAATTATGTTTTCTCTTGTAAGATGTATCGAGTCCATGGATTCATCCTTACTTGTGGGATACCAATACCAAAGCTTTAGGACACGGATGAAGGGAGGGACAAGACAGGGACCTTAAACGGAAGGCACCACTGCTTGTAGAACCTTTCTCCCAAAAATAGCCTCCGAAGAAGCAAAAGTATCGAATTTGGAAAATTTGGAAAAAGTATGAAGCGAAGACCAAGTTGCCGCCTTACAAATGTGTTCAACAGAAGCCTCATTTTTAAAAGCCCATGTGGAAGCCACAGCTCTAGTAGAATGAGCAGTAATCCTTTCAGGAGGCTGCCGACCAGCAGTCTCATAGGCTAAACGGATTATGCTTTTCAGCCAAAAGGAAAGAGAGGTAGCCATAGCCCTTTGACCTCTCCGCTTACCAGAATAAACAACAAACAAAGAAGATGTTTGATGGAAATCTTTAGTTGCTTGTAAGTAGAATTTTAAAGCAGAAACCACATCAAGATTGTGTAACAGACGTTCCTTCTTAGATGAAGGATTAGAACACAAAGAAGGAACCACAATCTCTTGATTGATATTCTTATTAGAAACAACCTTAGGAAGAAACCCAGGTTTTGTTCGTAAAACCACCTTATCTGCATGGAAAACAATGTAACGGGAATCACATTGTAAAGCAGATAGCTCAGAATATCTTCGAGCCAAAGAGATAGCTACTAAAAACAAAACTTTCCAAGATAAAAGCTTAATATCTATGGAATGCATAGGTTCAAACGGAACCCCTTGAAGAACATTAAGAACTAAGTTTAGGCTCCATGGCGGAGCAACAGGTTTAAATACAGGCTTGATTCTGACCAAAGCCTGACTAAATGCTTGAAAGTCTGGGGCATCTGCCAGACGTTTGTGTAGTAGAATAGACAAAGCAGATATTTGACCTTTAAGAGAACTAGCAGATAATCCCTTCTCCAAACCTTCTTGGAGAAAAGACAGTATTCTAGGAATCCTAATCTCACTCCATGAGTAACCCAGACGTTTGTGTAGTAGAATAGACAAAGCAGATATTTGACCTTTAAGAGAACTAGCAGATAATCCCTTCTCCAAACCTTCTTGGAGAAAAGACAGTATTCTAGGAATCCTAATCTCACTCCATGAGTAACCCTTTGGATTCACACCAATAAAGATATTTGCGCCAAATCTTATGATAAATCTTCCTGGTGACAGGCTTTCTAGCCTGAATCAGGGTATCAATGACCGATTCAGAGAAACCACTCTTTGATAAAATCATGCGTTCAATCTCCAAGCAGTCAGACACAGAGAAATTAGATTTGGATGCATGAACGGGCCTTGAATTAGAAGATCCCGCCTCATTGGGAGAGTCCACAGTGGAACCGAGGATATGTCCACTAGGTCTGCATACCAAGTCCTGCGTGGCCATGCAGGAGCTATCAGAATTACCGAAGCTCTCTCCTGCTTGATTCTGGCAACCATATGTGGAAGGAGAGGAAACGGTGGAAATACATAAGCCAGATTGAAAGACCAAGGCACTGCTAGAGCATCTATCAGTACCGCCTTGGGATCCCGGAACCTGGACCCGTAATGAGGAAGCTTGGCATTCTGATGAGACACCATCAGATCCAATTCTGGTCTGCCCCATAGCTGAATCAGTTGAGCGAATACCTCCGGATGGAATTCCCACTCCCCCGGATGAAGAGTCTGACGACTTAGATAATCCGCCTCCCAGTTCTCTACTCCTGGGATGTGGATTGCTGAGAAATGGCAAGAGTGATCCTCTGCCCACCGAATTATTTTGGTTACCTCCATCATAGCTAGAGAACTCCTTGTTCCTCCCTGATGATTGATATAAGCTACAGTCATGATGTTGTCCGACTGAAACCTGATGAATTTGGCTGCAGCAAGCTGAGGCCATGCCTGAAGCACATTGAAAATCGCTCTCAGTTCTAGAATGTTTATCAGGAGGAGAGCTTCCTCCCGAGACCATAAGCCCTGTGTTTTCAGGGAGTTCCAGACTGCACCCCAGCCTAACAGGCTGGCATCTGTCATTACAATGAGCCACTCTGGCCTGCAGAAGCACATTCCCTGAGACAGGTGGTCCTGAGACAACCACCAGAGAAGAGAATCTCTGGTCTCCTGGTCCAGATGCAGTTGAGGAGATAAGTCTGCATAATCCCCATTACACTGTTTGAGCATGCATAGTTACAGTGGTCTGAGGTGTAGATGAGCAAAAGGAACTATGTCCATTGCCACTACCATGAGTCCAATTACTTCCATACACTGAGTCACTGATGGCCGAGGAATGGAATGAAGAGCTCGGCAAGTGGATAAGAGTTTTAACTTTCTGACCTCCGTCAGAAATATTTTCATTTCTACCGAGTCTATCAGAGTCTCTAGGAAGGAAACTCTTGTAAGAGGGAAGAGAGAACTCTTTTTTATGTTCACCTTCCACCCGTGAGATGTCAGAAAAGCCAACACGATGTCTGTGTGAGACTTGGCTATCTGGAAAGTTGACGCCTGAATTAAGATGTCGTCTAGATAAGGCGCCACTGCTATGCCCCGTGGTCGTAGAACTGCCAGAAGGGACCCTAGCACTTTTGTGAAAATTCTGGGAGCCGTGGCCAACCCGAAGGGAAGGGCCACAAACTGGTAATGCCTGTCCAGAAAGGCGAATCTGAGGAATTGATAATGATCTCTGTGAATAGGGATGTGTAGATACGCATCCTTTAAGTCCACGGTAGTCATATATTGACCCTCCTGGATCAGAGGTAGAATAGTCCGAATAGTCTCCATCTTGAATGATGGAACTTTGAGGAACTTGTTTAGAATTTTGAGATCCAAGATTGGTCTGAAAGTTCCCTCTTTCTTGGGAACCACAAACAGGTTTGAATAAAACCCTAGCCTCTGTTCCTCCTTTGGGACTGGGCAAATCACCCCCATGGTATGTAGGTCTTCTACACAGCGTAAGAATGCCTCTCTCTTTGTCTGGTTTACAGATAATCGAGAAATGTGAAATCTCCCCCTTGGAAGGGAGCCCTTGAATTCCAGAAGGTATCCCTGGGACACAATTTCTAAAGCCTGATCCTGAACATCTCTTGCCCAAGCCTGAGCAAAGAGAGAGAGTCTGCCCCTACTATATCCTGTTCCGGATCGGGGGCTACCCCTTCATGCTGTCTTACAGACAGCTGCAGGCTTCTTGGCCTGTTTACCCTTGTTCCAAGCCTGGTTAGGTCTCCAGACTGACTTGGATTGAGCAAAATTCCCTTCTTGCTTTGTAGCAGAGGAAGCTGAAGCGGGACCACTCTTAAAGTTCTGAAAGGAACGAAAATTATTTTGTTTGGCCCTCATCTTATTTGATCTATCCTGAGGGAGGGCATGACCCTTCCCTCCAGCCATGTCTGAAATAATCTCCTTCAGTTCAGGCCCAAATAGGGTCTTTCCCTTGAATGGAATGTTCAAAAGTTTAGATTTAGATGACACATCAGCAGACCAGGACTTAAGCCATAACGCCCTGCATGCTAAAATGGCAAAACCTGAATTCTTTGCCGCTAATTTAGCCAGTTGAAAAGCGGCATCTGTAATAAAAGAATTAGCCAACTTAAGTGCCTTAATTCTGTCAATAATTTCCTCTAATGGAGTCTCCATTTGAAGAGCCTCTTCTAGAGCCTCAAACCAGAAAGCAGCTGCAGTCATTACAGGAACAATGCACGCAATAGGTTGGAGAAAAAAACCTTGATGAACAAAAATTTTCTTCAGGAGACCCTCTAATTTTTTATCCATAGGATCTTTGAAAGCACAACTGTCCTCGATAGGTATAGTTGTACACTTAGACAGAGTAGAAATAGCTCCCTCCACCTTAGGAATTGTCTGCCATGAGTCCCTTATGGAATCAGATATGGGAAACATTTTCTTAAAAACAGGAGGGGGAGTGAACGGAATACCTGGTCTATCCCACTCCTTAGCAATAATATTCACAATCCTCTTAGGGACTGGAAAAACATCAGTGTAAACAGGAACCTCTAAGTATCTATCCATTTTGCACAATTTCTCTGGGACCACTATAGGGTCACAATCATCTAGAGTTGCTAATACCTCCCTAAGCAATAAGCGGAAGTGTTGAAGCTTAAATTTAAAGGCGGTCAAATCAGAATCTGTCTGAGGAAGCATCTTTCCTGAATCAGAAATTTCTCCCTCAGATAACAAACCCCTCGCCCCTTCAGAGCATTGTGAGGGTATATCAGAAACGGCTACTATAGCGTGAGATGGCACAGCATTTTTCCTTAACCCGGAGCTGTCCTGCTTTCCTTGTAAACCAGGCAGTTTGGACAAAATCTCAGTGAGGGTTGTATTCATAACTGTGGCCATGTCTTGTAAAGTAAATTAATGTGACGCACTAGAGGTACTTGGCTTCACTTGTGTGGGCGTTACTGGTTGTGACACTTGGGGAGAGCTAGATGGCGAACCCTCATTTACTTCTGTCTGAGAATCATCTATTGCTCTATTTTTAAGTGCTAATATATGTTCTTTATAATTAATAGACATATCAGTACATTTGGGACACATTCTAAGAGGGGGTTCCACAATGGCATCCAAACATATTGAACAAGGATTTTCCTTGGTATCAGACATGTTAAACAGGCTAGTAATGTAACAAGCAAGCTTGGAAAACACTGTAATCAAAGTAAATAACACTTAGAAATAAAATGGTACTGTGCCTTTAAGAGAAAAAAAAAAGCTGCACAAGTTCTGCAAAACAGTGTAAAAAAGCAGTAAACTTAACAAAATTTTTACAGTATTATCTTACAGCCTTAGTAACTTTGCATAACTATGCAAATAAACAATTAACCCCTTAATGGCAAAGCCCTTCAGAACGATTTGTGGGGAAAAAAACTCCTTTACAGCCCTCAAACACAGCAGGAGCAGTTGGATGACTCTTAAGGAAAAGAAACTGCACAACTGAGGCACAAAAATAGGCCCCTCCCACCTCACTCAATGTTTTGAGGTCTATTAGAAAAACACCTGAGTGTCTCTTAATTAACCATGTGGGTTAAAAACCCCAACAAAAGCCACAAATACCCCTTCAGTCCCTTCAAAAAATGTTATAATTGCATCATTTACTTGAACAAACAAAAAACGTTTTTTTTTTTGTTGTTGTTTTTTTTAACAGTGTCACCAGTAACAAATGAGCCCTTCAAGCAAGCTGAAATTCCTATCCAAATGTCTGAAATACATCTTACCCTTTCCCCATGGGGATATTGCCAGCCCTTTCTAGAATAAACACAGTCTGTCTAGAAAAACATAGACTGAACATACCTCATATGCAGCTTAGCATACAAACCATTCCCCCAACTGAAGTTTTCCTGTACTCTTCAGCCCTTGTGAGAACAGCAGTGGATCTTAGTTACAAAGTGCTAAGATCATAAACCTCCTTGCAGAAATCTTCATCTCTTTTTCTGCCAAAGAGTAAATAGTACACACTGGCACCATTTAAAATAACAAACTTTAGCTTGAGAAATAAAAACTAACATTTTTGTCACCACACTCGCTCTGCATTTCCTAGTTACTTAGAGTAGACAAAGAGAATGACTGGGGGTGGAGCTAAGGGGGGAGCTATATAGGCAGCTCTGCTGTGGGTGCTCTCTTTGCCACTTCCTGTAGGGGAGGAGAATATCCCACAAGTAAGGATGAATCTGTTAACTCGATACATCTTACAAGAGAAATAACAAACAAAATTATCAAAAATAAAAAAGAATTACACTTAATTTAATAGTCCTATAGAAATAAAAAAAGCCCACCCAAAATAAAAAAAACAGCCTACAATAAACTACCAATAGCCCTTAAAAGGGTCTTTTGTAGGGCATTTCCCTAAGTTAAACAGCTCTTTTACCTGTAAAAAAAATACAAAGACCCTCCTAACAGTAAAAACCCACCACCCAACCAACCCCCCAAAATAAAATAAAAACTAACAAAAACCTAAGCTACCCATTGCCCTGAAAAGGGCATTTGTATGGGCATTTAGCTCTTTTACAAAAAGCCCAAACCGTAAACTAAAACAAAACCCACCTAAAAAAAAAAATAAAAAATCTTAACAATAACCTCCGAAGATCCACTTACAGTTGCTGAAGTCCCGCTTGAAGGATATTCCACCCGGCTGATTTGAATAGCCAATAAAATTTCAGTAGCTCTCATCCTATTGGCTGATTTGAACAGCCAATAGGATTTCAATAGCTCTCATCCTATTGGCTGATTTGAATTTCCAAAATCAAATCAGCCAATAGGAATGCAAGGGATGCCATTTTGAATCATGTACCTTGAATTAAATATTCAGTATACGGCGGCGACCGTATGCAGAAGATTCTCCGCGCTGGATGTCTTCAGGATGGACCCGCTCTGCAACGCAGTGATGAAGATAGAAGACGCTGCCAGGATGAAGATAGAAGATGCTGCCTGGATGAAGATGGACCCGCCTGAATGAAGATGGAGCTGCCGGGATGAAGATCCTTCAAGTGGGACTTCAGCAACTGTAAGTGGATCTTAAGGAGATAAGATTTTTTTAAGGTTTTTTTTGGTGTTTTTTTTTAGTTTAGGGCTTTTTGTAAAAGAGCTAAATGCCATTTCCAGGACAATGCAACAGAGCTAAATGCCCTTTTAAGGGCAATGCCCATACAAATGCCCTTTTCAGGGCAATGCCCATACAAATGCTCTTTTCAGGGCAATGGGTAGCTTAGGTTTTTTAGATAGTTTTTTTATTTTGTGGGTTTGGGGTGGTGGGGGTTTATAATGTTAATGGGTCTTTGTAATTTTTTTCAGGTAAAAGAGCTATTTAACTTAGGGAAATGCCCCACAAAAGGCCCTTTTAAAGGCTATTGGTAGTTTATTCTAGATTAGGTTTTTTATTTTGGGGTGTTTTTTTTAATGGGTATTAGAATAGGAATATTTTTTATTATTTTTGATCATTCATTTTTTATTTTGTGTAATGTTTTTATTTTGTTTTGGGGTGGGGTTTTATTTTTAGATTAGGGGTTGGGCATTTCATAAAAGAGCTGAATGCCCTTTTAAGGATAATGCCCATACAAATGCCCTTTTCAGGGCTATGGGTAGATTAGGTTTTACTTTATTTTTTATTTTCTGGGTTTGGGGGCTGGGATTTGTATACTGTTAGGGGGTGTTTGTTTTGTTATGTAGCAAAAGAGCTGTTAAATTTAGGGAAATGTCCTACAAAAGGCCTCTTTAAGGGCCCCCTGTAGTTTATTATAGATTAGCCTTTTTTTATTTTGGGGTGTTTTTTTTTTTAAACGGGGTATTAGAATAGGAATAATTTTTATTGTTTTGGATAATTTCGTTTGTTATTTTTTGTAATTGTAGGTTTTTTAATTTTTGTAATTTTAGTGTTTATTTTTGTAATGTTAGTTTTTAGTGTAAGGCAGCTTAGGTTTTATTTCACAAGTAAGTTAGTATTAATTTTAACTAGGTAGTTAGTAAATAGTTAATAACTATTTACTAACTAGTCTACCTATTTAAAATAAATACATACTTACCTGTAAAATAAAAATAAAACCTAAGCTAGCTACAATATAACTATTAGTTATATTGTAGCTAGCTTAGGTTTTATTTCACAGGTAAGTATGTATTTAGTTTTAAATAGGTATTATTTAGTTCATAATTGTAACTTTAATTTAGCTCTATTTTAATTATGTTAAAGTTAGGAGGTGTTAGGGTTAGGGATACGTTAAGTTTAGGGTTAGGTTTAGGGGTTAATAGTTTAAGTTAGGTTGTTGTGATGTGGGGATCTGGCGGTTTAGGGGTTAATAGGTTTATTTAGTGGCGGCGATGTCGGGGAGCAGCAAAATAGGGGTTAATAGATTGATTATAGTGAGGCCGATGTTGGGGTGCAGGGGAATAGCTGTTAATAACTTTAGTATAATGACGTGATATCGGGAGCAGCAGATTAGGGGTTAATAGCTTTATTTAGGTGGCAGCAATATCGGGAGCGGCATATTAGGGGTTAATAACATTTAGTAGGTGTCGGCGATGTTGGGGACGGCAGATTAGGGGTGTTTAGATGTGGGGTTTATGTAAGGGTGTTAGGTTTAGATGTATCTTTTTTCCCCCATAGACATCAATGGGGCTGCGTTATGGAGCTTTTCATTCCACGCTTCGGTTGTTAGGTTTTATTCGGATACCTTCACCATTGATGTCTATGGGGAAAGTGTGCACAAGCACGTCAAAACAGCGCTTGAATTGTGTGCGGTATGGAGCTCAACGCAACCATATTGCACGCACAAGGCAGCTGTTTCAAAACTTGGAATTGCTGCGCTATAGGGGGGTGAAATAATGCAACTTTTGTTGCGTATGTTAAATTCCCTATAGTGCCCGTTACACGTAATCTACCCATTAATTTGTATTGCATTACAAGTTAAAAAGTTAGCACAAGAGTGAAAGAACGATTTATGCCAACTTCAGGACTTCGGATACACCAACCGCGCTAACTTCTTCTCCCCATAGACTTCTACTATCGCTCACGCACTAACCCAACATACTTTTAAACCAAATGTGCTAAATTCTAAAGGCTAGATTATGATTTGCATGCTATAGTTTGCGTGTAAGTGATGTAAGGTTTTTATGGCCGTTGCGCACAAGTTATATTCTGCTCATTTTACAAGTTGAAAGTAAAAACAAATGTGTTAGAACAATCACAATTTACACTAGAATAATTACCGCAACCTCAAAGCTCTGGTTAACAGTTATGCTTGACAAACATACAAAACACTTAAAAAATAATTTTAAAAGTACAGTTATATTCATGATAACACTATTTAATAGAATTTATTTTAAAACATTGCTTAAAAAAGTTATAAAGGCTCAAAGATATGAGGTCTTAGGTGTTAGAAAAAAAGGCATGCAAAGGGCTTTAACATAACAACATACTGTACATACACATGTGTAAATATGTGTATGTATATATGTATATGTATATATATATATATATATATATATATACTGTATATATATATATATATATATATATATATACTGTATATATATATATATATATATATATATATATATATATATATATATATATATATATATATATATATATAGTAAAGCAGGTATGAATCCCACGGACGGGCTCCGTGTTGCAGCCAGGATCCAAATGAAGCAGGCACACAGGTTTTTTCAAAAACACTCCGGTTTATTGGCAATGTTGTTTACCAAACGTTTCGGCTCTAACACGAGCCTTTGTCAATGGTGTACAAAACCAAATGTGGTTTTGTACACCATTGACAAAGGCTCGTGTCAGAGCCGAAACGTTTGGTAAACAACATTGCCAATAAACCGGAGTGTTTTTGAAAAAACCTGTGTGCCTGCTTCATTTGGATCCTGGCTGCAACACGGAGCCCGTCCGTGGGATTCATACCTGCTTTACTGTTTGTTTCTCCTTAGTGAGAGCACCAGGTAGCTGACTTATTCGTGAGTGCCGTTCACCTCTGCAACTTTATATATATATATATATATATATATACACACACAAAGTATTTTACAAAAGTGAGTACACCCCTCAGATTTTTGTAAATATTTTATTATATCTTTTCAAGTGACAACACTGAAGAAATTACACTTTGCTACAATGTAAAGTAGTGAGTGTACAGTCTGTATAACAGTGTAAATTTGCTGTCCCCTCAAAATAACTCACACAGCCATTAATGTCTAAACCGTTGGCAACAAAAGTGAGTACACCCCTATGTGGAAATGTCTAAATTTGTCCCAAAGTGTCAATATTTTGTGTGGCCACCATTATTTTCCAGCACTGCCTTAACCCTCTTGGGCATGGAGTTCACCAGAGCTTAACAGGTTGCCACTGGAGTCCTCTTCCACTCCTCCATGACGACATCACAGAGCTGGTGAATGTTAGAGACCTTGCGCTCCCTCACCTTCCATTTAAGGATGTCCCACAGATGCTCAATAGGGTTTAGGTCTGGATATATGCTTGGCCAGTCCATCATCTTTACTCTTAGCTTCTTTAGCAAGGAAGTGGTTGTCTTGGAGGTGTGTTTGGGGTCGTTATGTTGGAATTGTGCCCTGCAGCCCAGTCTCTGAAGGGAAGGGCTCATGCTCTGCTTTAGTATGTCATAGTACATGTTGGCATTCATGGTTCCCTCAATGAACTGTAGCTCCCCAATGCCGGCAGGTCCAGACCATGACACTCCCACCACCATGCTTGACTGTAGGCAAGACACACTTGTCTTTGTACTCCTCACCTGGTTGCCCACATAAATGCTTGACACTATATAAACCGAATACGTTTCTCTTGGTCTAATCGGACCACAGGACATGGTTCCAGTAATCCATGTCCTTAGTCTGCTTGTCTACAGTAAACTGTTTGCAGGCTTTCTTATGCATCATCTTTAAAAGGGGCTTCCTTCTGGGACGATAGCCATGCAGAACAATTTGATGCAGTGTGCGGCATATGGTCTGAGCACTGACAGGCTGACCCCCCACCCCTTCAACCTCTGCAGGAATGCTGGCAGCACTAATACGTATATTTCCCAAAGACAACCTATGGATATGATGCTAAGCACATGCACTCAACTTCTATGGTCGACCATGTCAAGGCCTGTTCTGAGTGGAACCTGTCCTATGAAACCACTGTATGGTCTTACCAACTGTGCTGCACCTCAGTTTCAGGGTTTTAGCAATCTTCTTATAGCCTAGGCCAACTTTATGTAGAGCAACAATTCTTTTTTTCAGATCCTCAGAGAGTTCTTTGCCACGAGGTGCCATGTTGAACTTCCAGTGACCAGTATGAGAGTGTGTGAGAGTGATAACACCAAATTTAACACAACTGCTTCCCATTCACACCTAGACCTTGTAACACTAACGAGTCACATGACACCGGGGAGGGAAAATGGCTAATTGGGCGCAATTTGGACATTTCCCCTTAGGGGTGTACTCACTTTTGTTGCCAACAGTTTAGACATTAATGGCTGTGTGTTGAGTTATTTTGAGGGGACAGCAAATTTACACTGTTATTCAGGCTGTACACTCACTACTTTGCATTGTAGCAAAGTGTAATTTCTTTAGTGTTGTCACATGAAAAGCTAAAATAAAATATTTACAAAAATGTGTAAATACATATTTACACACACACACATACAGTATGTGTGTGTAGATATGTATTTATGTATTTATATGTGTGTATATATGTATTTACAGACATACGGCATATACACATACAAACACATAAATACATATGTACAGTGGGTATTGAAAATAATCACCCCCCTTGAAAATAATCACATGTTGTTGCTTTGCAGTCCAAAATAAAGACACACACAGTTTTTGATTATCCAGTTGTAATTACTCAGTGCAACTTATAACATCCAAGTGAAATATATAACACCAACATGTCAGGTAAAATTAAAGGCAATGTAAAAACAGAATCACTGAGTTGGAAAAAGGATAACCCCCTTGTGTCAGTATTATGATGAACCACCTTTCGCTTTAATTACGGCCTTTAGTCTGTTGTGATATGTCTCTACTAACTTTGCACATCTAGACTGTGCAATATTTGCCCACTCTTTGCAGAACTGCTCCAATTCGGTTACATTTGATGGTGACCATTTGTGGACTGCAGTCTTCAAGTCATGCCACAGATATTCAATGGGGTTTAAAGGGACACTGAAACCCAATATCTTCTTGTGTGATTCATATAAAGCATGCAATTTTAAGCAACTTTCTAATTTACTACTATTATCATATTTTTCTTCGTTCTCTTTCTATCTTTTTGAAAAAGAAGGCATCTAAGCTAAGGAGCCAGCCAATTGTTGGTTCAGAACTTGGACAGCACTTGTTTATAGGTGCTGTCCAATCAGCAAGGACAACCCAAGTTGTTCACCAAAAATGGGCCGGCATCTAAACTGACATTGTTGCTTTTCAAATAAAGATAACAAGAATGAAGAAAATTTGATAATAGGAGTAAATTAGAAAGTTGATTAAAATTGCATGCTCTATCTGAATCACAAAAGAAAAAAATTGGGTTCAGTGTCCCTTTAAGTCTGGGCTCTGACTGGGCTATGCAAGGACATTCACATTTTCTCCTTCAACCACTATGTGGTCATTTTTGCTGTGTGCTTTGGCTCATTGTCATGTTGGAAGGTAAGCCTTTGACAACTTCCTGGCAGATGGCAGCAGATTTTCCTCAAGAATTTGATGGTATTTTGCCCCAATCATTATTCCTTCTATCCTGACAAGAACTTTAGTGCCCCCATAACAGGACATTACCACCTCTATGCTTTACTGTAGTTATGGTGTTTTTTGGATGGGGAGATGTATTGGATTTCCTCCAGACATATTGTTTGGTTTTGAGGCTAAATAATTCAAATTTAGTCTCATCTGACCATAACACCTTTTTCCATGTGGCCTCAGACTCTCCTAGGTTTGTTATGGTAAAGCTCAGTCGTGACTGCTTGTGGACTTTTTTCTTGCAGGGGAATGAGATAGGAAAAAAAGAGCGCTGGGTAGCTAATACCAAATGGGAGGGGAATACTTATATAAATCTAATATGTGGTAATATTATTGGTAATTTTAAGTGTTGCCTAGTTATGGTTAATACTTTTTGAGTAGTCTCAGAAAAAACTTTTAAAGATAATATCTAGAGTGTGTTTAACTTAAAATAGTGTTTGATTGTATCAAAGGAATGTCAAATATAAGACCAACCTGAGCACATAAATACAAAAAATAAGTTTATTGTTGGCTCTAAAATAGAAAATAATAATAATGAATTCAGAATAATAATTCATTCAGCAAATATACCTTTAAAAGATGTCGTACATTAATTCAGGGAGAACTCATGCTTATGGTTAAAAAAACCCTCAAGATAATACATCTAATATACACATGAATGGGTGCACAAATCATTCATAATACATTTAATATTAGACAATAAAATAAATCAATATATCCAATATCGATAATGTTGGTTGGTCAACCTTAAAAAATGTGTGGTAAATGTTGTTTAAAAAATGCACCTAGTGGTGAGGATAATGTCTTTTAAAAAAGCGCTTGTAATAATAAAAAAAAGAAAGAAAAAAGGACCGCTGCTTTATATCTTTATATCATGCAGTGTTGACAGGAACTTTTTGTGTTCAATAAATAATAAATAATAATGCGGTCTTCAATATGCCTGATCCTATACGATCGGACTGATTGGCTGCAAATCTGCAGGAGGTGGCATTGCACAAGCAGTTCACCCACTGTATACATATAAAGACCTATATATAAGTGCATTGAGGCCCATTGCAGTCAAGTAGATGAATACATGAAAATCATACTATGCGGTTAACCAGATCACTGGTCATTTCTAAAATGTGCCCCCATTGCCCCCAAAAATACATTGT
Source organism: Bombina bombina (assembly GCF_027579735.1). NCBI lineage: Eukaryota > Metazoa > Chordata > Amphibia > Anura > Bombinatoridae > Bombina > Bombina bombina. The sequence goes on from NC_069499.1 coordinate 1,312,754,080, forward strand.
AGTGTAGTTATAATAAAAAAAAAAGTAGCTTTTTTTTTTTTTTTTTTTTTATTACTGCAAGAAGCAGTTATGAGGGGTTAAAGTGAGCGGGTGTGGGGTGTTTGGAAAAAAAATGGCACTGAAAAGGGCCTTTACATTGCAGTTTATGGGGACTGTGTGTTCCATGTAAATATATATGTGTTAATATGTGTATCATTACTGAGTGGAGCACAGATATTGCGCTCGGGTAAGGAATGTTTGACGCTCCACTTGTAATCTGGCCCAATATGGGCAATTTGCATATTCTACCATACATTTATGAGTGTTGGTTCTACTTTTTTTCAATAAATTGATTTGATTATGAAATATTGCCCATTTAAAAGCAAATTTGTGAAATAGCGGAATTACTATTATATGAATGTATGCTACTGTTTATTTTAAGGGTCACAAATATGTATACCGTATTGATGTTTACACATTTTTGTTCCACTTCCTCAAATTTTCTTTCCCCCCTTGTTGTTGTTGTCCATTTGTTCTTTTGACAAAGGCGAGAATTCTAGCCTCTATTACAGTTTTCTTTATGTTTCTTCCCTTTTATGTAGTTTTTATTGATTCAAATAAAATCTTTGCTGTGTTATTTGTTACAGTTATGAATAAGAAGCTGTAAAACATGAGTGTTTGTGCCATTAAGAATCTGAGATAATTTCTCTGGCATTCTCAAAGTCAGATACTTTTTGTGTTTTGTCTCATTTTTATTTCCCTCTCGGCACTATTTTTCCTGCTGCTAGTAAAAAAAAATAATATTTAAAAGTAAGTAATTGCAGTCTTTTTTTTTGTATTGTTATTATTTTACAAGTGTTTTTAGCACACTTGAGGCATGAAGAGCTCATTACCAGAATCTAGTTTTTACTCTGTCGTTCTTTTTTTAATGTCAAGTTCATTTTTATTGCAGCTATATAGTATAGCCATAATTAAACTAGCTGTGCCAATATCTGGAAGTTTTTGCTAAATTCCTGAGTGTCTGTATTATTTGGGTACTATACAAATTGGGAGAATTTTTTTTTTTGTCATTTCATTTAAAAAAATCAAAAAAAAATCAGGTCTATAGAGACAAATGTGTGGGGGCTCCAGACAATGTTATTGTGCTAGTATACATAATTGTAATAACCTGATTGGACAAAAAACTATGGAGTCTCTAATAAAAAGAATACAGTGATAGCTGACTTCTTATAGAAGCTCGTAGAAACATCAGTCTTAAAGGGACACTGAACCCGAAATTTTTCTTTCGTGATTCAGATAGAGCATGCAATTTTAACCAACTTTCTAATTTACTCCTATTATCAATTATTCTTTGTTCACTTGCTTTATTTATCTTTATTTGAAAAAGAAGGCGTCTAAGCTTTTTTTTGTTTCAGTACTCTGGACAGTACTTTTTTATTGGTGGATGAATTTATCCACCAATCAGCAAGAATAACCCCGGTTATTCACCAAAAATGGGCCGGCATTCTTGCATTTCAAATAAAGATACCAAGAGAAGGAAGAAAATTTGATAATAGGAGTAAATTAGAAAGTTGCTTAAAATTGCATGCTCAATCTGAATCATGAAATAAAAAAATTGGGTTCAGTGTCCCTTTAAGCCACTATTATTTAAAGATAGCAAGTAATAGTTAAAGGACAGTAAATTCAAAATGAATCCTAAATAGATTGGATAGAGGATGACATTTTAGACAACTTTCTAATTTAATTCTCTTATAAATTGTTCTTAATTCTCTTGCTGTCTATTGCTAAAGAGTACGCCAAAGTGAGCTCAGAAGTGTGCACGTGTCTTTATCTATCTGGCAGCAGTGTTTGGAACAATGTTTGAAGCAGTGTTATATATAGAAGCAAACACTGTTGCTTTAGAATGCTGAAGACATGTGCATACTCCTTAGCGCCTATTAGCCTACCTAGCTGTACTCTTCAACAAAGGATACAAAGAGAATAAAGCACATTTGATAAAAAGTAAATTGAAAATGTGTCCAAAATGGCATACTCTGTCTGAATTATGAATATTTAATTTTGACTTTATTGGCCGTTAAAGTCTCTAAATAATAGCAGCTTCTTACAGCTGGTCACTTTGACTTAAGACTTTATAAGACTGGCATCACTACCTATATTGGGCCAGATTAATAGTGGAGTGTAAAAGTTTGCGCGATCATTTGTGTGCAGGTTATTACAAGTTGAAAGTTAATGCAATCGCTTGAGCGCAATTGAAGTTAACACTCGGCGGGTTAGTGCATACTAGAGCTGTGGATAACTTTCGCAAAACAAAAAAAGTGTCACAAAACATATCAAAAATATATTACAAAATATAGTTACACTCAAAATAACATTTAATAAAAAATATTGCACACAAAAGTTATAACTACTTAAGATATGAAGGTGATCCTGGTGGAATTAGATGAATGACTGTGCCACATAGGGGACTGAGTGAGTGGTGATTCAAGTTGTGGGGTTAACCTTATGTAGAGGATAATTATTTGAGGACAGCATCTAGGAGCAAAGTAAACAACTGGTTCTTTACAACACTAGTGTCAGTGAGGCAGACAGTTTATTTTTGATCAGTCAGAATCATTTTTAGGAATCTTTGCAACAGGTGTAAGGATTATGCATCTGGTTAATTTATTAATAATCAAAAAAAGGGTTTCAGAGTGCATTACAACCAGCTGTCAATAATAATTACAGACAAATAATCACTACAATATTTTATAGACTATGGGGTCAATTTATGAAACAGCGGATGCTGCTTCCGACTCTGCTTCAGGTCCGTAAGATCGCTGCTCCTTAACTTGTCCACCACCTCTGAGGTGGCAGACAGCAATCAGTTGTCAGATACTATCGGGTTGATTGACACCCCCTGCTAGCGGCTGATTGGCTGCGAAATTGCAGGGGGCGGCATTGCACAATCATTTCACTAGAATTTCTTGTGCAATGATAAATGCTGACAGCGTATGCTGTCAGCATTTATCAATGTGCGGCAGATATTATCGCTATAGTGGATCATGTCCGGCCACGCATTAGTAAAGTGGCTCCTATCACTTAGAAGCTGTTGCAATGCAGGTCGGTACATTCATTCTTTAGAGAGTTTGTTGACTCTGTTGCTATCAGTTGCTGCTATCTTACCACCTACCCCTTCTTTTCTTTTTTATATTAAACACATGGAGGCCTATCTATCAAGCTCCGAATGGAGCTTGATGGCCCGTGTTTCTGGCGAGTCTTCAGACTCGCCAGAAACAGCAGTTATGAAGCAGCGGTCTGAAGACCGCTGCTCCATAACCTTGGCCGCCTGCTCTGAGCAGGCGGACAGCAATCGCCGCAATTTAACCGTATCGAATACGATCGGGTTGATTGACACCTCCCTGCTGGCGGCCGCGAGTCAGCAGGGGGCAGCCTTGCACCAGCAGCTCTTGTGAGCTGCTGGTGCAATGCTGAATACGGAGAGCGTATTGCTCTCCGTATTCAGCGAGGTCTTGTGGACCTGATCCGCACTGTCGGACCAGGTCCGCAAGACCTTTGATTAATAGAGGCCATACAGTGAAACCCATTTGAAAAGCAAGAACATTTTAACACAATCTCTTCCAGATAATTTACTATATGTGGCTATTTTATAATCACAGTTATTCCACAGCAATAACTGTCTAGAATAATTTCACTGAGATTATATATATATACGTATCTGTTATTTTAGTGTTTATCTACCACACATGAAATGTTAGATGGATTATATTCTTGAACTAGCATAGTAAGCTGCTTTACTATTTAATAAAATATAAATATAAATTATGTAAAATTGTCTGTCAAGTATATATATATATTTCTTCTCTTCCTACCAGTTCTTAATTCATTTTTTACATTCAGATCATTATTACTTAATGGTTATTTTCAATTCTAGAATTCCTTATTACTTCTATCCAACATTCTCAATTCTTTCTTACTTTACTCTTTCACTCTCCCATTAGGGAGCCTTATCAATTTCTTTCATAAATTCTTCTGTTCACATACACATATATTTGTTTTTTTTTTTATGGTTCATTGATTTTTTGTCATTCACTGTCGTTATTTACTTATTTTAGTTATATCACATTCACAAGTAGTTTTCACTTAATTACCATAGGGATTAGTACTGGGATTAGTACTGCCTACCTTTGTGTCCATTGTCCTATTGGCTGTTGTTTTCTATATAACCTTTTCAAAGGTAACACTACTAGATCTCTGATGAAGCGCATGTGAGCATGCGCGAAACGCGTCAGATCTAGCACCCCTTGCACACCTGTGTTAGTGCTACTCACCTTGTGTATCAAATAAAGTCACCTGACTTCAAGTTCCTGAGTCCTCGCCTTTTCTTTTGTATCCTACATATATGTATATATATACTTGACAGACAATTTTACATAATTTATATTTATATTTTATTAAATAGTAAAGCAGCTTACTATGCTAGTTCAAGAATATAATCCATCTAACATTTCATGTGTTGGTAGATAAACACTAAAATAACAGATACGCTTTAAACAATTGTTAAATATTAATTTTGCGTGACCTTTGCTTATATCCACATGTACTGCTAAAACTATCTACATGTGTTTGTATTCACAAGCTTTCTCAAGCGCTGTCCATGGTACTGAAATGCAGTATGAATTTGTCACTGCTAAACTGCAGAGAGGCTTAAAGGGACAGTCAACTCCACATTTTTTATTGTTTAAAATGATAGATCATCCCTTTATTACCTATTCCCCAGTTTTACACAGCCAGCATGTTTATCTTGATATACTTGTAACCTCTGTGATTACCTTGTATCTAAGCCTCTTTTTACATGTGCTATTTATTTATTTATCTATTGACTTGCATTTTAGCCAATTAGTACAGTGTCGCCCACATAGAAAGCACAATGTTTTCTATATGGCGCACATGGATTAGCAGTCTTTTGTTGTGAAAGGATAATACAAAAGCATGTGATAAGAGGTTGTCTGTAGACAGACATTTAGAGGTTTAAATGTTATAAAATATATGAATATAACAATGTTGGTTGTGCAAAGCTGGGGAAGGTTAGTAAAGGTGTTATCTATCTTTTTAAACAATAACAATCTTGGTGTTGACTGTCCCTTTAAATACAAAAATGTCATGACACAGACCATATAAATTTAAAAAAAAAAAAAAACATAGGAACACTATGGGGTAAAATGAAGTGTTTTTGATAATGTCTTATAATAACTGCATAAACAAACTTGAGTAAATTTAATTACTGCACGATGCTTTGGTTCATAATCACATTAGGTATTATAGATTTGTCAGAGCTTGTTGTTATTACTAAGAGACGTCAATTTGAACTAAGAAATAGTACCTAGTGCGGTTATATCTCACAAAGTCAATTATTTCTAACTGTTAGTTATTTCATAATGAACTATATGCAGTATCCTTACTTGTACTTTCCAAGGCAGAGGTGATAGAGTTTGAATGTTGCATTTTTTTTTAACAATTTGTTTTTTCCTATTAAAAATATGCATAATATCTCCATCTCTGACAAAATTCTTCACAATGTCTAAAAGACAAGCTGGATGTTACTGTATTGTTTGCTTAGATGACATTGTAACTCTCTTTATCACGAAGGTAAAGTTAGAGTGGATGTAGGTGGAAAACTCCATAACAAAGATTGTCGTTAGGCTAAACTGCAACAATTTAAGTGCTTTTCTTGTGCATGAACCAATTTAACACTGCCGTCTCACTGGTCTTGATTTGCACATTAGGACCCAGATCACCACTAAACTGTTACTGCCTGTTCTATCATACATATGAAAGAACTTAAGTTATCTTCTATAGAACAGTAGTTTGTGCTAGACAATGCATAAAAAAATAACAACAAAAACAAAACATTATTTTCTTATTTATTGCCCTGTTTGCACTATTAACCCCTAATTTGCTAGATCCATCATAACATTCAACCCCCTAAACTGCCACAACCTACTTTGGTAAAATACCTTTCTGCTAATAACTCTTTAATAGCCACAAGTCCCAAAAGATAACCCCCAGCTGCTAAAACCCACAACTGCAATGTAAAACTCCCCCTCCACTATGAACTACCAAAAAAATACAGCCCTAAAAAGTAAAAAAAAAAACTTTATTATACCATTAAACCTAAAACTAAAACACCCACCAGTGGTAAAACCCAAAAATATCTAAGGGGACTCAACATAGAAAATCAAGAGTGTGCACATTAATATGATACACAAACAAAGTTGTAGTCGAAAACAATGTTTTGATATAATCTCTCCACAGCAATGTTTTTAACCAATCAGGATCACAAATATACAGGCTTGACATTCTGGCTGCTCTTCTTATTCTACATCTCATTCACTCTGCAACAAAAGAACGCAAAAGAAGGAGTCTTCTAGTGCAGCATAGTCACTTATTCACTAACGCCTAGATTACAAGTTTTGCGCTAAACAGGCTGCAAAAATAACACAAAAAACGGTATTTCACTCTCCATAGTGCTGCCATTATGAGTTACTGAAAAACCTCCTTGTGCTGTGCGTTAAGCTCCATAACTTACAAAAACCAAGGGCTGATTTGACGTGCTCGTGCACGCTTTCCCACATAGACCTTAATAGGGAGAAAGCGTTAGAAAAAAAACACCTGAAGTGCGGAACACATTGATGTCTATGGGGGAAAGAAAGTTACATTTAAACCTAACACCCTAACATAACCCACTAGTTTACACATATACCCCTAGTATAAATAAAAGCTATTAATCCCTAATCCACCACTCCCTGACATCGCCGCCACTAAATAAAATAAAAAACAATTAAAAAAATTATCAAAAAATTATCAAAAATAAAAACACCCCCTAGCCTAAAATAAACTACCAATAGCCCTTAAAAGGGCCTTTTGTAGGGCATTGCCCTATGTTAAACAGCTCTTTCACCTGTAAAAAAATACAAAGTCCCCCCAACAGTAAAACCCACCACCCTACCAAACCCCCAAAATAAAAATCCTAAATCTAAAAAAACCTAAGCTACCCATTGCCCCTAAAAGGGCATCTGTATGGGCATTGCCTTTAAAAGGGCATTCAGCTCTTTTACAATTACCCAAAGCCCTAATCTAAAAAAAAACCACCCAAATAAATGAAAAAAAACCCTAATATTAACCCCATTAAATGTACTCACAGTTCATGAAGTCTGTACATCCATCTTCATCCAGGTGGCGCAAAGTCTTCATCCAGGTGGCGACACCTAGATTAGGGCTTTGGGCATCTCGGGGATGTCTTCTATCCTCATCCCGGCAGCGCAGAGCAGAACTATCCTGGAAGACATCCTGCGCGGAGCGTTCTCTTCATACGGTCACCAGTGTACACTGAAGTTGAATGCAAGGTAGCTGTTTCAAAATGCCGTACCCTGCATGGCTATTGGCTGATTTGATTCTTCAAATTCAAATCAGCCAATAGGATGAGAGCTTCTGAAATCCTATTAGCTTTTTAAAACAGCCAATAAGATGAGAGCTACTGAAACACTATTGGCTGTACAAATCAGGGGTTAATAGGTTTACTTAATAGTCGCGATGTAGGTGGGTGGCAGATTAGGGGTTAATAAGTTTTAAATAGTGTTTGCGATGTGGGAGGGTGGCAATTTAGGGGTTAATAGATAGTTTATGGGTGTTAGTGTACTTTGTAACAGGTAAGTTATGAGTTTTGTTAAACATTTTAGTTTTGCAAAATCCATAACTACTGGTCTCAGATGGCGGTATGGATTGTGTCAGTATAGGCTGTAACACAAGCATTTTAGCCTGAACGCACATCTGTAATACCGGCGCTATGGAAATCCCTCACTCAAACGTCATTTTTTTGAGTGCGGAAAGGACGTTGCGTTACAGGCTTAAATGCTTGCGTTATAGCTACACCAACACGACTCATAATATGCGTTCCTGTCCATTCCAGCGTAATGGCCATTTTTTCAGCGTTAAAAGCCGTAACACACTGTAACGCAAAACTCGTATTCTAGGTGTAAGTTAGAATATTGTCATACAGTAGTTGTGTAGGAAACACTTATTCTAGAGTGGTGAGTTACCATGTGTAGTCAGCTGAAACAGATATCTATCCGGCTAAATTAGTATATCTAGCATATATATGTAGATTGATATGAGTGGACATTACTATAGTGACGATCAAGGGGATTGTCATTTTCGGTTAGTAGAATAGATCCTGGTTTAGGTTGACATCATGTAGGAGGCTGGAGTTTATGGTTATCCTTAGCAACTAATGTAACATAAGAGATCCCGGGTGGGGCGGCATCTCTCATGACGTTGGTGATCACATGTGATCTAGTAACCAATGCAGTGTATGGACAGTCAAAAAACATAGAAGACACTGTTTCTGTTGATAGAATGTCAAGAGCAGGTACTAACTAATCTAAACCTGATTTTTCTGCTGAAATATTGATCTATGAAGTAATAAAAACCTAACGCCTAGATTACGAGTTTGGCAATAGCCTTAAAAAGCAGCGTTGAGAGGTCCCAACGCTGCTTTTTAATGCCTGCTAGTATTATGAGTCTGACAGGTACAGGCTCACCGCTCACTTTTCTTCCGCGGCTCAAGGCTACCGCAAATCCCCTTATGTCAATTGCGTATCCTATCTTTTTAATGGGATTTGCCTTATGCTGGTATTACGAGTCTTGGAAGAAGTGAGCGGTAGACCCTCTCCTGAGTTTTATGGGCTAACGCCGGAACATAAAACTCTTAACTAAAGTGCTACAAAGTACACTAACACCCATAAACTACCTATTAACCCCTAAACCAAGCCCCCCCCCCACCACATTGGAAACACTTTAATAAATATATTAACCCCCAATCTGCCGATCAGACATTGCCGCCACTTTAATAAATATATTAACCCCTAAACCACCGCACAACCGCCTCGCAAACACTAGTTAAATTTTATTACCCCAATCTGCCGTCCCTAACATCGCCGACACCTACTTACATTTATTAACCCCTAATCTGCCACCCCCAACGTCGCTGCTACTATATTAAAGGTATTAACCCCTAAACCTAAGTCTAACCCTAACCCCCCTAACTTAAATATAATTTAAATTAAACAAAATAAATTTAACATAATTAAATAAATTATTCCTATTTAAAACTAAATATTTACCTATAAAATAAACCATAAGCTAGCTACAATATAACAAATAATTACATTGTAGCTAGCTTTGGATTTATATTTATTTTACAGGAAACTTTGTATTTATTTTAACTAGGTACAATAGTTATTAAATAGTTATTAACTATTTAATAACTACCTAGCTAAAATAAGTACAAAATTACCTGTAAAATAAATCCTAGCCTAAGTTACAATTACACCTAACACTACACTATCCTTAAATAAATTACCTAAACTACCTAATAATTAATTACAATTAAATTAAATAAACTAAATTACGAACAAAAATTACAGAAAAAAAATTACAAGAATTTTAAACTAATTACACCTAATCTAATCCCCGTAATAAAATAAAAAAGCACCCCAAAATAATAAAATTCCCTACCCTATACTAAATTACAAATAGCCCTTAAAAGGGCCTTTTGCGGGGCATTGCCCCAAAGTAATCAACTCTTTCACCTGTAAAAAAAATACAATACCCCCCAACATTAAAACCCACCACCCACACACCCAAACCTACTCTAAAACCCACCCAATCCCCCCTTAAAAAAACCTAACACTACCCCCCTGAAGATCTCCCTACCTTGAGCCGTCTTCACCCAGCCGGGCACAAGTGGACCTCCAGAGGGGCAGAAGTCTTCATCCAATCTGGGCAGAAGAGGTCCTCCTAGCGACAGAAGTCTTCATCCAAGCGGCATCTTCTATCTTCATCCATCCAGAGCGGAGCAGGTTCATCTTCAATCCAGCCGACGCTGGATTGAAGATGAATGCGAGCTCAATCCTATTGGCTGATCCAATCAGCCAATAGGATTTTTCCTACCTTAATTCCGATTGGCTGATAGAATCCTATCAGCCAATCGGAATTCAAGGGACGCCATCTTGGATGATGTCATTTAAAGCAACCTTCATTCTTTGTTAGGACATCGCTTGAAGAGAATGGCTCCTCGTCGGCTGAATTGAAGATGGACCCACTCTGCTCCGGATGGATGAAGATAGAAGATGCCGCTTGGATGAAGACTTCTGTCGCTAGGAGGACCTCTTCTGCCCGGATCGGATGAAGACTTCTGCCCCTCTGGAGGTCCACTTGTGCCCGGCTGGGTGAAGACGGCTCAAGGTAGGAAGATATTCAGGGGGGTAGTGTTAGGTTTTTTTAAGGGGGGATTGGGCGGGTTTTGTAGTAGGGTTGGGTGTGTGGGTGGTGGGTTTTAATGTTCGGTGGGGTATTTTTTTTTTTTACAGGTGAAAGAGCTGATTACTTTGGGGCAATGCCCCGCAAAAGGCCCTTTTAAGAGCTATTTGTAATTTAGTATAGGGTAGGGAATTTTATTATTTTGAGGGGCTTTTTTATTTTATTAGGGGGATTAGATTAGGTGTAATTAGTTTAAAATTCTTGTAATTCTTTTTTTTTCTTCTTTAATTTAGTGGTTTTTTTTCCGTAATTTAGTTTATTTAATTTAATTGTAATAAATTGTAGGTAGTTTAGGTAATTTATTTAATGATAGTGTAGTGTTAGGTGTAATTGTAATTTAGGTTAGGATTTATTTTACAGGTAATTTTGTACTTAATTTAGCTAGTTAATAAATTTAATATAGTAGCGGCGACGTTGGGGTCGGAAGATTCGGGGTTAATAAATTTAATATAGCTGCGGCGACGTTGGGGGGGGGGCAGATTAGGGGTTAAGAAATATAATGTAGGGTTTGGTGATGTTGGGGGCAGTAGATTAGGGGTTAATAAGTATAATGCAGGTGGCGGCAGTGTCTGGAGCAGCAGATTAGGGGTTAATAATATAATGTAGGTGTCAGCGATAGTGGGGGCAGCAGATTAGGGGTTAATAATTGTAAGATTAGGGGTGTTTAGACTCGGGGTTCATGTTAGGGTGTTAGGTGCAGACATAAAATTCCTTTCCCCATAGAAAACAATGGGGCTGCGTTAGGAGCTGAACGCTGCTTTTTTGCAGGTGTTATTTTTTTTTCCAGCCAGCTCAGCCCCATTGTTTCCTATGGGGAAATCGCGCACGAGCACGTTTAGCCAGCTCACCGCTGACTTAAGCAACGCTGGTATTGAGGTGAGATATGGAGCTAAATTCTGCTCTACGCTCACCTTTTTAAAAAAACCTGTAATACCAGCGTTGTCTTAAGGGAGTGGTGGGAAAAAAAGGCTTGTTAGCCCTGCAAGCCTTACCGACAAAAACTCGTAATCTAGCCGTATGTTTTGGCTATATATTTAATAATATGAGGTTTGTCCGTATTGTTCCTCCAAAGATAAAGATGTGTATATATTGTTACCATAACAGACCAATGATAGATATATGGATTAACATATTGTATGCTGTGATTATTCTGATGTACAGGGTTTAGAGTATTGGAAGAGAGATATTAATTTTGTATATGTGTATACACTGAAATTCCAAATAACTGGAGTGTTACCCAAGGAAAGGGGTGTGTGTCAATAAGACTCATCGATTGGCTACTTGGCAGGATAGTAAGTGTGTGAGAGTGATTAGCAGAACACGTCTGATGAAAAACCCAGTACGGCTGAGAAACGCATAGCGGTTCTGCTAATTCGGGAGCAAAGATTGTTTTGCTTTCCCTTTTGTTTTAAGTACTGATGTTTTAAAGCTTTTTTTTTAATAAACTGTTTTAACTTATACTGTTGCATGACTAGCTTTCTGATCAACAATGTCTGATGGAACAGTGCACAGTTGACCCAATACCCAGTGTCATTGAGCTGGGACACTGATATCCCAGCTAGTGAGCATTAGCACATTTTGGGTGCTGTCTTCCTTGTGATTACAAATGTTATATATCTTTCTCTTTTGGGAACTTTGTTGTGACTATGATGCTCTAGGAAGCGCCTTCTTTTGTGTTCTTTTGTTGTAGAGTCAAAGATTAAACCCCATCCTCTAGAATGGATAAAAAAACCTCTCTCCTATTAACTTCTAAGTGTTAATCACCCTATCACCACAAGTCTAACCACCTAAAGTGACACCTAACTTAGATCCTACCGCTACAAAACTCCTACTCCTCAAATTACCTCTAATCTAAGACCCTCACTACCATGGCCTCTCCCACTGCAAGATTTCCCCTAACTTAAATGAAACCAAAACTAAAACCATCCCCATTATTAACCATTTGCAAATCGCCAAACTTAACTTACACTGTCACTTCTGTAAGATCCCTCAACTCACCCATAACCCAAGACTTCCACCAGATGTCCAACCCAAGTCCCCACCTAAACTCAGCCCTTACCTAAGACATCAATAAACTCCCTATTATCCTAACACCTCCCAAACCTCCTTAGTAAAAAAAAAATAATAGAAAAATGACTGAAAAAAAATCTATTGAATAAATTACTATTAGAATAATATTACATAAAAAAAATACTTACAATTACTTAGGAATTTATTTTAGTTAATTTAGGGGTATTTTAATTTGGGTTAAGTTAAGGGGTGTTTTTTTTTTTTTGCGCTTATCAGGTTACCGCTAGCACTAAATATATTTTTTTTTAACTTGTAATACCAGCGGAACCCAACAAGTGCAATAAGCCTAACACTAGCAATGTTTTTGCTAACTTTTTTTTTTTTTTTTTACCGCGGCACTAGTAATCTAGTGCTATGAGTCTACGAATAAGCACCACTAGGGCATGAAATATATCAACCTATTGTTGGTTTAGATGCTGTTTCATGTTTTGTATATATATTTTTAAAAGGTTTTAATAAAAGCTTTGTTTTTAATTGTGCACATTTGGTAGTGCCTGTTACTTTATGTACATATCACAGTATATACGTATATGACTCTGCAATTAACTGCAGGCCGTCAAATAATACAGGAGGACAGCATATAGAAAGACATTTTTAAATATCAGAAAAAAAATCTGCTTATTTAAAATTCAGAGTAAATGTTATTGTATTGTCTTTTTATTATGTACATGTTGATTATGCAATTCTACTGTATATATAGGCTTTTAACAAGGGACAGCATGAAGAGGACTTCATGTTGTGCTGGATCACAATGCCAGACTACAACAAATCAAGATGCTTGCCACTGAACAAAGGAATTAAGATGGTAAGTAGAATGGGCGTTTGTTTGGGGGGAGTTAAAGGGCCATGATACCCAAATGTTGAAAGAAATATTTTACCTCAAAATGTCCTAAGTATTAACATCCCATTGTAAAGGACTTTAAGCAGCAAATCAATATGTCTGTCCCGGGACAGGCAAGGGAGTGAGTTTTGTGCACACTCATATTATTTCCCAATTCAGTTTAAGGAAGTTTACTATGAAATGTCATGAGAGTTAAGTGAAATCTCATGAGATCACAGTAAAAGAGTTCATGACCTCAGCACTGCTGATGCTGATTGGCTGCAGTTCATTTCTTCATTATAATTTTTTTGCCTGCAGCTGGACAGCAGCTGAAGTATATTTTTTTACACAGAACTTATTCTGGTGAGCTGAGGAAATTGTGAGGTAAAATATCTTCCTTTTTTGACATAGAGATGCTCAGGTGATATTTTCCTGTCAGCTTTTTACAGTTATACTGCATCCGTATCAAGTGATTTAGCAGATGAGTATTATGTCCCTTTAAGTGTAGTTTTGTATCAGCCATTTTTTTAAGTATTTTTTATAGCAACTTATTTCAATAGTGGTTCTTTTGGAAAAACTTTTTCAGTATTTTTTATTTTTTTAATAACTTATGTGTTTTGAGGTATATAAAAGTAGTACTAAGTTTAGGGGGTTCTTAAGTTAGGGGTGAGTTTAGGTATGGGATGTTGCACTATGAGAGTCTAGAGTGGGGGGGGTCTTAGCTTAGGGGTCAGAGGGGGCATCTTCAAATATTGATCAATTTAGGATGGGGAGTACTTTTGCAATGGGATCTGGATATCTTTTAGGTTAATAGCCGGATGATGGTGTCTTGGGGGTTAATAGTCGGATTAGGGTTTAGCATTGAGGGTGTGGCATCTTAGGGGGTCATTGAAGAGTGATAGATAAAGTGTCTGATTGTTGTATTGTTTTCGTTTTCTTTATTTTGAGGAAACAAAAAAAGAAAATACAATATGACAACAAAATGAGAACAAAAAGCAGTACATCAGTCTTCATATCAGCCAATTTAAACAGATACAAAATATCAGAAAAAAAGTGTACATCTCATTCATATTGTGTTTTACATCATAAACACACAACAGTTTTTATGTATAAATATATTGTCACATTCAAGTACCGATCTTCAAACCTCAAATTTTAACCTTTTAATGTGAAATAGTTTAATTTTGCCATTTTGAATTGTAGAAATGTAATATTTTCAACCTGGAAGTCTAAAAAAGCTCCAAGCTTTACTAGGTTTATTGAAAAACTAAAAGTTAAACTGATAACTGAACAATGTGATTGCATGTTAAACTCAGAGTTGGATGTTCAAGGCTTTTTTTGCTAAATGGGGTCAATTTATTAGATCATTGTCAGTGAGTTTACAAAGGCAAAGTATTGTCCAATTCATCCATATGGAATATATACAGTCTGCCATGCGGAGAGGAGAATGGGTCTGGAATTAAGAGGTGGTAGGTTTGGAATTAAGAGAGGGCAGGTTGTTCCCCCCCCATTTAGGTAATGGTTTTATTTTGTATAGGAATATATGACCAGAGGGTACAGCACTGAGCTGTGGTTAAGGTTAAAAGGTCTGATTGTTATGTTGTTAATAGTGGAGCATGATTTATTATTGAAGGCTGTGGCAGTCAGTAGGGTTAATAATAAAGAGGGTTTTTATAGTTGTTGGATGTGGCACTTACATAGTTAATAGCAGATACATTTTTTTACAATAGGCAGTTGTGGCGGCTCTGGCATTTGTACCACTGGGGTTGTGGTGATTAGAGGGCTAATACCAGAGGTTGAGTTTTAGGGGTTAATAGTGATTAGGGTTTTTTTGTGGTGAGGGAGTTAAAGTTTATTGTGTTTGAGTTTTAGCAATGGGGTGTTCTTTCAATAGAGGATTGTTTAGAGGTTAAATGCGGAGTGTTTGATGCTTTAGTTATTTATTACTGAAGCGTTAGATAGACTTTAGTGCTGGTGGGTACTGTAGCCATTCATAAATTTTGAACTAGAGATAGTGTATTTGCGCTGCTTTTATAAGCAAGCTGCTTCCTCTAAAATGTCTCTCAACAGCTCCATACATACTGTGTATATATACACACATACATACTGTGTATATACACACACACACACACACATATATATATATATATATATATATATATATATATATATATATATATATATATAAAATACAGACAAGGATGGGAGAGGATTTCCAGGACCCTCCTTAGTTAAAGGATGGGAACTTTATACCTGGATTTTTAAGATAAGTCTAGACGGAATTTAACCGTATTAGACCAGGTGCAGACTCCCATACATTGATAGTTAATTGTGGCTGGGGGATTTTTTCAGACCAAAAAAACATGTAATAACAGGCTCAGGCAAGTGCAATAGATTTATTACAATAAAAAACAGCACAGATGCAGGCATATAGCATAATGTCAAAACCAGTAAGCGTAAAGTTATACCACTGCAGTGGGTGACGACTACTGGGCGATAATACTAACTAATATATACAGTAGATAGTACAAAATAGCAACAAACAAAGGGGATATTTCACTAATAGTAATGAAAATGGCTAAGTATGTAGCAGTTACTAAACACACTGTTGCAAAACATTAAAGACCTGTTACATTTTATATACAACCTGATCATAAAGATTGTAACTGTCCTCCATAGGATGCGCTTTGGCGGTAGTGGCCATTGAGAACTCAAAGTCCTGATCAAATCAAAGCTGTAGCATAAGGTGAAAACGTAGTCGGGGTCCCTATGAGCAATGAGACGCGACTATGTGTGAAGGAGGATCAAATAAGTATTGGATGTCGGAGTTTTCCGTCCCGGTCCTATAGTTTGGCTTGAAAAGAGAATACCTGGTCTTGTTAACACTTACCACAACACTTTGTAAGGCTGCATTTGTCATTGTGCTATATATGACTATGACAAGATATGATCAGAGTTGCAGCTTAAGATCAAATGGCAGATAGCAAAAGATTAAAACATCAAACATAAAAGCAGACAGCATATAATCATCTGCTCTTAAGTGGTAAAGCAGTATCATCCCAATTTAACTTTAGTTTCCTGAATAGAGTGGAATATGAGATCTGTAGTGTATTTGGTATAAATCACAGACCAGAATGGCAAAAAATAGATTACCATACAAAGAATAACAAAATGTATTCAGAAAAAAAGCTAACACACACACACACACACACACAATACCATAATCAAAACCAGCAAAGAAACTGGTATAATAGAACACAAAAAGAGACAGACTGACATACCCACATTTACAAAACAGGTACTCAGCCTTAAACAGCCCATCACATATGTCCTATAATAATAGACAAAACAGGGTGCAAGAAAATACAACCTCCAATAGAAACACAAGAGACCATCATAACATGCCCACAGGAGAGGAGGAAAATGGGACCAGCTCTCTGCATCTAAAATGCCTCATCTAAATGATTGCAGGGATGACATTGAAATGGTATCGGTGTCTCACATGCAGAGGGACATACAGCAACATTCTTCACATACCCTAGACGGTGCCTAACCTAACAACCGGAAAGTATGCGGTGGTGGAATATGTTTCTGTAGCTACTCAATTACTATTGGTCATTCATCAGCTTGGCTGCATCTTACAGAAGGGATCCCTGCATCTTTGTCAGGAGCAGTAAGATATGATACATCAGCCCCTTTAACTAAGTTGTGTCCCCAAGAGGCCGTGAGGTATAACCTACAAACAGCAATGCAGCCCTCTGGATCTTTTTTGGGTCAGCTGTTCTGGAGCACTGGAGTGGGGTAGACGTCTGCTAATCTAAGCTTACCCTGCTAGATAGGCTGTCAGTCTTTGCTGCATCGTCTTGGGACCTAACGTATGCCTATAGCTTCCACTACAGATGCCGAATCACCTACACTTCTGTCACAGGGACTTCTTCGAGTTCACACATGTACTTCTTCAGGTTTAATTTATTTTACAGGTATTGGGACTCCTAAAATCATCGACTACTGGTAACTTTTAATATTTACTTAACTATATTCAGAATATGATGTTGAAAAGCCAAGTCTTAAATGTTGAGCTACAATAGTTGATGCCCAATATATTACCCTATATATGTTTTACATACAATATTGTGCTTGTTCAATATGATGACTATTATTGGTGCTGCAAGCAAAAGTGGATCTAATTTTTCAGACTTAAAGAATATTTATGCTTTATTGAGGCCTTACACATGACACTATTTTGCAATGCAAAAGGTTCTGAGTTTTAAACTTATCACTAATTTTTGCAGTTATATGTGTTTGTTGATAATAGTTCTTAGTTGGACACTTATATTCTATTGTTTATTATACCAAGTCTGGTACATTATCCCAGCTACCACAATTTAAAAAGCTACCTTTTACCTTAAAAAACATGTACACCGGATTACTGTTCCAATCTTTAAAGTTACTAGTTTATCATGAGCCTTATCTCTTATAATTTGTATATATGTCTAGGGAACCGATCGACTGCTTTCTCACTTAGCTAGAGGGGCAGTAACATTCCATTGAGTACATGCAATGTAATAGGATAGTTACCAGCTATTATTGGCTACAGGTGAGAATTCTGCTTTCTGTTGTGGGGTATAGGGCCCGTACCCGTACCTGTATTGTTGTATCTATGTTTTGAAGATTTTAATTAGATAAACTGTGTACATTTCCTGATAGCTGAGGATATGTTTACTTCCAGCATATATTTATTTCAGTGGTCCCCCTACTGTGCTATCCCTCTCTCACGTTTTCATATTAGATATACTTCTAGTTTGTTATTTTGACAAGGAAAGTTTTCACATACCATATTATTATACATGCCTCTACCTCCTTTTGACAGTATAAGGTATACTATCTCATAGTCAAGTAATGCTTACTACTATAGTACCAGTCACACTTATCTACTTTAAATCCTATTAGTGCCTTTAAATCTATTTTTGAGTGACAATGTAAAAATTAATGACACAAGCCGGTCACTTAACACCCAAATTAAAACTGGCCAATGAGTACTAAGTAGCAACCTTGTAGTAACGAGTCAATAATATTATCCACATTATATTGTCAGTTGCCTGTGCGATACAATTTATGGTATTTTTTATTTATTTATCAAAAAATGTATGTTATTGATAGTGTACACTGTTTGTATTCTGTTGCATAGGCACATCAGGATGATACATATCTATCTATTTAGTTTACTACATATTTACTTACACTACTGGTTCCCTAGGGGCTTTGCCCTTTTGTTTCATATGGTCACACCTCTGTCTTACTATTAATCAATGACCCCAGCTCCGGGAGATTATGTTGGCTTCGTCCTCCTCCCCCCCTCCTTACACCATATAGCTTACTTTGTAAGCAACAGAAAATGCATCCTATAGAAATATCTCACTTTGACATGTCTGTAGTCCAATTCATTCATCAACACTTTGTTATTTTGGTGATCTTAAGAATTTTACAGTAATAGCTTAACTATAAAAGTATATAAATATTAATCGACTAAGGTACCTGCTTATATTGGTTCATCCGAAAAAAAATTAGGTACTAAATATGAATGGATGGATAGAAATAAAGCTTATTATATAACTTTTCCTGTAACTATATAATACATAGGACTGATCACCATGAACACACCTAGACTATGTTATAGTTTGATGATTGAGATATATATATTTGTAAAAGAACAAAATTTTATGTCACCATATATAATTGACAACACCATACATTATATTATTGTTATGTTATTCTTGAAAAATCAATAAACATATTCTGGAAAAAAAAAGAAAATGAAAAAAGCCTGATGATTAGGCCAGCGGATAAGGGAGGAGGTATCGTTATAATGGACAAAGCAAAATATGACGATATGATTAACACCTTTTTAGATGATCCAAACACCTATAAAAAGATGTGAAGCAATCCCACACAGGTTTATCAAATTTTTCTGAAGCATCATTTAGAAAAAGCTAAACTAAAAAGGTATGATCACAGAAAAAGAATTTGAATTCCTTAATCTAAAGTACCCAAAAATACTGGTACTATACGCACTCCATAAGAATCACAAATCAATTGTTGATAATCCTCCAGAAAGAGCTATAATCTCAGGGATTAACTCACCAACAGCTAATCTTTCTGTATATATAGATGGCTTCCTACAGAAATATGTAGTTAATCTACCCTGATATAAGGATTCTAAAATTTAACTAACAACATTAGAAAAAGTAGCGTGGAAATAAAAATGGTTACATGCGATGTAACATCCTTATACACTTGTATAGAACACGTAGAATGCATATAAGCCATTTAATCCTTTTTTGGAAAATGATCCTAATATGTTAGCAAATCAAAAAGAATTCATTCTAGACGGAATTAACTTCATTATGTCCCACAACTACTTTTTATATGAAGAAAGTTTCTATGAACAGGTTTGTGGCACAGCTATGGGAACAAAATTTGCCCCCAGCTACGCAACCCTGTTCATGGGGAAATGGGAAGATGAAATACACCTTATAGAAAGTATTTTGTCATGTACAAAAGGTACATAAATGATGTATTCTTTATATGGGAGGGACCTGAAACAGATCTATTAAACTGTATTGAAGAAAGGAACAGAAACACACTAAGGAACCGAATTATTGAGCTCCGAATGGAGCTTGATGCCCCTGTTTCTGCACAAGCCTTCAGGCTTGCCGGAAACAGCAGTTATAAAGCAGCGGTCTAAAGACGGCTGCTCCATAACTTGTCCGTTGCCTCTGAGGCTGCGGTCTTCAATCCACCGGATCCAATACGATCGGGATGATTGACACCCCCTGATAGTGGCCAATTAGCCACGAATCTGCAGGGGGCAGCATTGCACAAGAAGTTCACAAGAACTGCTTGTGTAATGATAAATGCCAACAGCATATGCTGTCGGCAGTTATCGATGTGCGGCGGACATGATACGCTACATCATATCATGTCTGCTTGCACATTAATAAATAGGCCCCATAATATCAGGTTCACTTCTGAACATAGCACTAAAATAGTGAATTACCTGGATCTTGAAATAGAAATCAAGGTTAATACAATTAACACTAGGACATATTTCAAAAAGGTGGATGTGAATAATTATATTCACTTAAATAGTTGCCATCTGAAACGGTGGGAAGATAATATACCTAAGGGCCAATTCCTTAGGATAAGATGGAATTTTAAGAAGGATTTTGAAACCCAATCGCAGATTCTGAAAAATACATTTCTAGAATGATTATGAGAGTATAATGAAACAATAATTGAAACCCAGAGAAACACAGTGAGAAACATATATAGAAAAAGCCTATTGCAGTATAAATCCTCAGAACAGGATATACCTGAAAAAATAAGAAACAATAAAAAGAGGGATAAAGTCAATTTACCATTTATAACTCAGTACAGCAAAAATAGAATATTAGTTGAGAAAATTATTAATAAACATTGGAACCTTCTAAAACATGAAAACATCCTAAAGGAAATCATTCCTGACAAACCCAGATTTATCTATAAAAAAAAAGCCAGAGATTTAAAAAGCAGATTAGCTCCAACTATGACAAAAAACCCCACAAAAGTAAACCTGAAATAGGGGTGGTAAGAAATTAACTTAAAGGATTTTCCCCCTGCAGAACATGCAGGTCTTGCAGGTACACAGACAAAACAGACACTTTTAATTCCACAAAAACAGGGAAACAATACAAAACCAAAAACACAATCAGATGCATGGATAAAAATGTAACATACCTCATTGAATGCGAAACTGAGAGCACTGTAAGAGAACGCCTAAGGGAACATATACTATCTATGGAACATTCTAGTAAAAAAAGAAATGTAAACCTCCCTGTTCCCAAACACTTTAGAGTGCAACAACAGCAATTTGAAATATTTCCACTTTACAGTGATAGAGAAGGTTTTTAAAAATAGAGCAGAAGTCAGATGGATTTTTCAACTCCAAACCCTGCACCCAAAGGGTCTAAACCTTAAATTCTGCCTAAACAGTTTTTTACAAGATAATTGACAAAATCACCCAAATATAGACATATTGAATACCAATTGAGTGATCCTTATGTGTTTTTAAAACATATTTCTTAGGATGTCTTTGCAATAAAATTGTGCAAAAAAAAAATGCTGTTTATCCTGGTGCAGGACGTTTAAATAATTAAATTGATCAAAGAGAACACTAACAGTAAACCAAATCCTGAAACCCCCTATTAAAGTGATGGTAAACTCTGCAGCATAAAGTCACATATACTGAAAGCTCCTGTGCTAACCGGCATATCAATCTGCTTTTAGTATTAAAAACACAAATCTACCTGTAGTGATTAAGGGAACTGCGCAACTCGCTACGCCATTTTTGCAACAAAACACTGTTTACTGTTTCTGATGCGCAAACAGCGTAGCGAGCTGCGCATGCATAGTTCTTCCTGCAGTCAGCATTACAAGCATGGGAGCGTGCTGTCAATACTTTACATGGGGCGCATGGTGAGGCTCTGATTGGCTAAAACAACTGCCAGTCAAGGAAGCCAAAAGATACATTTTGTGACAGAGGCTGCATTACAGCAGTTACCGAAGATGGACAAAAACCTTAATTATTACAGGTAGATTAGAGTTTTTAATGCTAAAAGCAGATTGATATGACCGTTAGCACAGGAGTTTTAAGTATATGCGACTTTACGCTGCAGAGTTTACCATTACTTTAAGCCAATCAAATACAAAAGTACAGACACCTCCCCTTTAAGAACAAATCAGCGTATACATCACACTCATATTGAGTAAAATCAAATTAATATTTATTAGGGCAATAAAAAACAAACAAATTTAACTGAACCAATATAAGGGATCCCTGAATAAATGTTACCGGTATAAATGTTGCAACTTAAAATATATCATAGCCATGTAATGTGGCACAACATAATCAGCAATCTCTTAAAGTTCCACCTGGAATAGTGAACAATGTATCCACAACATGTTGCAGTTCATATAAGTGTAACAAAACAGGGCTAAGTAAGCCTCTCAGAATTCACATGATAAATTACTGCAGCATGTAAACAGACCAGTAGTCCTCCTAGAGACCAAGCTCACCAGACCACCAGATCTTCCGCAGGGACTCACCAGCTCTGACTTGGTATATGTTAATATGCAGGTCTTCTTACCCCTTAAGCCAGGACCGGCTTTTTCCAAACCACACTGACTCTTTGTGTCCACCTCCAATTTTTTATGTCACTGGCTGGGTGTTGCTACTAGGTTTTTCCCAAGACTGCTGTTCCATAATAAGGAAAAAACATGATGCAAATTTGTGCTGTATGAATATTAGTACAAATACAGTTCAAGTAGAAAGTGTCCCTTCATTTAGAGGAGAGGAATGGGCTCAGTGAACAGAAAATGTACACACTATTAACTTACTCATATTCGGCTAGATTTAGAGTTTTGCGTTAGCCATCAAAAGCAGCGTTAAGGGGTCCTAACGCTGCTTTTGGCTGCCCGCTGGTATTTAGAGTCAGCCAGGAAAGGGTCTAACGCTCACTTCCCTACCGCAATTCCATGCTACCGCAGATCCGTTTACGCCAATTGCGTATCCTATCTTTTCAATGGGATCTGCCTAACACCGGTATTTGGAGTCTTGGGAGAAGTGAGCGGTAGACCCTCACCGACAAGACTCCAGCCACAAAAAAAAGTCAGTAGTTAAGAGCTTTATGGGCAAACGCCGGAATATAAAGCTTATAACTACTGTTCTCTAAAGTACACTAACACCCATAAACTACCTATGTACACCTAAACCGAGGCCCCCCCACATCGCCGCCACTCTAATAATTTTTTTAACCCCTAATCTGCCGACCGGACATCGCCGCCACCTACGTTATACTTATGAACCCCTAATCTGCTGCCCCTAACATCGCAGACCCCTATATTATATTTATTAACCCCTAATCTGCCCCCCAACATCGCCACCACCTTACCTACACTGCCGACCGGACCTCACCACACTCCCGCCTCGCAAACACTATAATAAATAGTATTAACCCCTAATCTGCCCTCCCTAACATCGCCGCCACCTACCTACAATTATTAACCCCTAATCTCCCGCCCGCACCGTCTCCGCTACTATAATAAAGTTATTAACCCCTAAACATAACTCTAACCCTAACACCCCCCTAACATAAATATAATTTATATTAAACAAAATAATATTGGCACCCTTGGTAAACAATCGTCTTTATTATTTAACCTTTTGTTCTCTTAGTAAAAATACTAAAAAATATTCTGTTCTCATGGATATCAAACAATTGCAAACACAACAAAGGTTTATATAAAAACATGGTTTTGTTAAATATATGTGTGGCACAATTATTGGCACCCTTTTAGTCAATAATTTGTGCTACCTCCCTTTGCCTTTCCTCCATACAGAATCTCTCCAGATCCTTCATATTTTGAGTTTGACACTGGTGGACTCAAGGTTTTCTATGGGGTTTAAGTTAGGGGACTGGCATGGCCATAGCAGAACCTTGATTTTGTGGTCAGTAAACCATTTTTGTGTTTATTTTAATGTATGTTTTGGATTATTGTATTTCTGGAAGATCCACCTATTTTAAGCTTCCTGACAGAGACAGTCAGGTGTTCATTTAATATCTGTTGATATTTTAAAGAGTCTATGATGCCATGTATCCTATCAAAATGTCCAGGTCCTCTGACAGAAAAACAGCTCCAAAATATAAAAGAGCCAGCACCATATTTAACCATGGGCAAAACCAAACCCACCTCTGGTGTTTATTGCCAAAATGCTCTATTTTGGTTTCATCTGACCATAGAACCCGGTCCCATTAGAAGGTCCAGTAGTGTCTGGCAAACTGAAGATGAGTTTGTTTTTGGATGAGAGTAGAGACTTTTTTCTTGAAACCCTTCCAAACAACTTAAGTGATGTTTTTTTTAGCTTTGGGGCCTTTCTGACCCCAAGACGCCACTAACTTCTGTGATGCTCTAGCTGTCATCCTTGGAGTTATTTTGGCCACTCAAATCATCCTCTTCACAGTGCTTTGAGACAATATAGACAACATACTCTCCCAGGTTACTTCATAACATTTCCAGTTGACTGGAACTTCTTAATTATTGCCCTGAGAGTGGCATCTTTTTACTTTTAGCACATAATACAATCTTGATCCCGATGGTCACAAAAAGCCTCCATTTTACAATGTAAACATGCAAGTGGGAGCACACGTAATCTAGCCCTATGCTGGCAGTGGAGTGAAATTATAGACCAGTTTGAATAGCAGAATTAAAACTGTTTGTTTTGAAAATGCACACACACATTAAATTGTTATTTAAACTTAAGAGCTCTTTTCTTAGTGAGGAGCCCAATTCATATTCTAATGCAAATGAAACAGAAGGTGAATGACTGCGTGAATAAATTTGAAGTGCCTAAGGTTGGGAATATTTGAAATAAATATTAAAAAATATCATAAAAGTTGATTTCCATTATTTATGGAGTGAAAAGAAACAAGGATAAACGTTGAATATATTGTTGCTGGATTGATTATAGGTTATATTTCAAATAAATAGTAATTTGCAACATTTATCAATGACTTTCTTCAGCACTAGGAACAAGTATATATAATAATCTGCCTATAAACAATGGTAGGGCAGTATACTTCTAAATTATATAGTATTGTTTTTTATAAAAAAAACTTATTTTGTAACAATGAAAATATTTTTTCATGCTTCATGGATGGTTGATAACAAGGATATTTCTGAATACTCCAAATACTACACCCAGAAACTATTTTGTTTTCTTTGGAATAGACTATTAGTTTGCAGCACTTATCAACTTACTACATATATCACATTTTAGACATTGCTAAATTGTCTTTATGTGTGCCTTAGCTTAAGAGAGAAAGATTATTTTTAAAGTAAAACATTTTTCTTACCACTTGTACACGGTTTAAAGGGACACTCAAGTCAAAATTAAACTTTCATTATTCAGATAGAGCATGCGATTTTAAACAACTTTCCAATTTACTTCCATTAAAAAAGTGCACAGTCTTTTTATATTTAAACTTTTTGAGTCACCAGATTCTACTGAGCATGTGCAAGAATTCAAAGAATAAGCGTATATATGCAATTGTGATTGGCTGATGGCTGTCACATGGTATGTGTGTGCATTTGTGATTGACTGATGGCTGTCACATGGTACAGGGGGAGTGGAAATAGACATAACTTTTAAAATTATCAGAATAAAAATCTACTATTCATTTGAAATTCATACTAGGGGGTAGATTTATCATAGTGAGAGCAGACATGATACGATGTAGCGTATCATGTCCGCTGCATACGCTGTCATCATTTATCATTGATCCAGAAGTTCTTGTGAACTGTTTGTTCAATGCCGCCCCCTGATCGGGTTGATTTCTGTCCGCGGCCTCAGAGCAGGCGGACAAGTTATGGTCTTTAGGCCGCTGCTTCATAACTTCTGTTTCTGGCAAGCCTGAAGGCTTGTGCAGAAACAGGGGCATCAAACTACATAGCTTGATAAATCGGCCCTTAGTGCTATTGCATTGTCTTGTTATATTGCATTTGTTTATAATGCAAATCTTCTGTGTTGACTGGTCCTTTAAGGCTACAGACAAGACTAAAACCCACCTGGGATTCTGAGGACCAGTGAAACTTAAACTGCTTAAAAAATAACAAAGTGTATATATGGTATTAAAACGAAAATATAAAAAATGTAAATGTTATTTAAAAATATAGGGCCACATTTATCAAGCTCGCCTGAAACAATGGTTAAGTAGCAGCTACCTTAAAGGGACACTTAACCCAAATTCTTCTAGACAGAGCATGCAATTTTAAGCAACTTTCTAATTTACTCCTATTATTTTTTTCTTCGTTCTCTTGTTATCTTTATTTAAAAAGCCGGACACTCTACCCCCATTTTTCAGATAGAGCATGACATTTTAAACAACTTTCTAATTTACTCCTATTATCAAATTTTATTTATTCTCTTGGTATCTTTATTTGAAATGCAAGCATGTAAGTTTAGATGCCAGCCCATTTTTGGTGAACAACCTGGGTTTTTCTTGCTGATTGGTGGATAAATTCATCCACCAATAAAAAAGTGCTGTCCAGAGTTCTAAACAAAAAAAAAGCTTAGATGCCTTTTTTTTTTATCAAATAAAGATAGCAACAGAAAGATGAAAAATTGATAATAGGAGTAAATTAGAAAGTTGCTTAAAATTGCATGCTCTATCTGAATCATGAAATAAAAAAATTGGTTCAGTGTCCCTTTAAGAGCTGGACCATTTTTGGTTAAGAACCTGGGTTATGCTTGCTTATTGGTTTGCTAAATGTAGTCACCAATAAGCAAGCACTTTCCATGGTGAAGAACCTAAAATGGGCTGGCTTCCAAGCTTTAAATTCCTGCTTTTTAAATAAAGATAGCAAGAGAACAAAGAAAAATTAATATTAGGAGTAAATTAGAAAGTTATTTAAAATTGTAAGCTCTATCTGAATCATGAAAGAAAAAATGTGTGTTTAGTATCCCTTTATGATAAGGATGTTTGACAGCTCCTTCTAGTGGCCGATTGGCTGCAAGTGAGAAGGCGGCAAAATTGCAGAAGCTTGTGCAATGCTTTTGCAATGTTAAATGCAGACAGCAAATGCGATAGAAGAATCATGTCTGCCCAACCTTTGATAAATGGAGTCCATAGAATCAACCAGAGTTCAATGGCCATAAAGCAAACAAAAAATCTAACCTCACCAGTGAGCAAGAGGGACATTCAATTAAAAAAATAAATTAAAAAGCTAAGTTAAAGAAGTTAGGAGTAAAACCCAAACAATCAT
Organism: Bombina bombina; assembly: GCF_027579735.1. Classification (NCBI taxonomy): domain Eukaryota; kingdom Metazoa; phylum Chordata; class Amphibia; order Anura; family Bombinatoridae; genus Bombina; species Bombina bombina. The sequence continues at coordinate 1,312,781,186 of NC_069499.1, forward strand.
CTAGATTACGAGTTTTGCGGTAACAGGGGTGCGGTGCTAACGAGCAGTTTTCCCTCACCACTCACTTACAGACAGCGCTGGTATTACGGGATTTTAAAAACTCGGCGTTAGTCGCAAAAAAGTGAGCGTAGAGCAAAATTTTGCTCCACATCTCACCTCAATACCAGCGCTGCTTACGGTAACGGTGAGTTGGCAAAAAGTGCTCGTGCACGATTTCCCCATAGGAATCAATAGGGGAGAGCCGGCTGAAAAAAAAACCTAACACCTGCAAAAAAGCAGCGTTCAGCTCTTAATGCAGGCCTATCGATTCCTATGGGGAAATACATTTTATGTCTACACCTAACACCCTAACATGAACTTCGAGTCTAAACACCCCTAATATTACACTTATTAACCCCTAATCCGCCCCCCCCGACATCGCCGACACCTACATTATATTTATTAACCCCTAATCTTCCGCCCCCAACATCGCCGCCACTATATTAAAGTTCTTAACCCCTAAACCTAAGTCTAACCCTAACACCCCCTAACTTAAATATAATTTAAATAAATCTAAATAAAATAACTACAATTAACTAAATTATTCCTATTAAAAAATAAATACTTACCTATAAAATAAACCCTAAGATAGCTACAATATAACTAATAGTTACATTGTATCTATCTTAGGGTTTATTTTTATTTTACTGGCAACTTTGTATTTATTTTAACTAGGTAGAATATTTATTAAATAGTTATTAACGATTTAATAGCTACCTAGTTAAAATAAAGACAAATTTACCTGTAAAATAAAACCTAACCTAAGTTACAATTACACCTAACACTACACAATAATTAAATTAATTCCCTAAACTAAATACAATTAAATACAATTAAATACAATTATCTAAAGTACGAAAAAAAAAACCCACTAAATTACAGAAAATAATAAAATAATTACAAGTTTTTTTAAACTAATTATACCTAATCTAATCCCCCTAACAAAATAAAAAAGCTCCCCAAAATAATAAAAAGCCCTACCCTACACTAAAATACAAATAGCCCTTAAAAGGGCCTTTTGCGGGGCATTGCCCCAAAGTAATCAGCTCTTTTACCTGTAAAAAAAAGTACAATAACCCCCCCAACATTAAACCCCACCACCTACACACCCAACCCTACTCTAAAACCCATCCAATACCCCCTTAATAAAACCTAACACTAACCCCTTGAAGATCACCCTACCTTGTGAAGTCTTCACCCAACCGGGCCGAAGTCCTCAACGAAGCTGGGCGAAGTGGTCCTCCAGACGGGCAAAAGTCTTCATCCAAGCCGGGAAGAAGAGGTCCTCCAGACGGGCAGAATTCTTCATCCAGGCGGCATCTTCTGTTTTCATCCATCCGGTGCGGAGCGGCTCCATCTTCAAGACATACGACGCGGGGCATCCTCTTCAAACGATGTCCTACTGAAGAATGAAGGTTCCTTTAAATTACCTCATCCAAGATGGTGTCCCTTCAATTCCGATTGACTGATAGAATTCTATCAGCCAATCGGAATTAAGGTAGAAAAAATCCTTTTGGCTGATGCAATCAGCCAATAGAATTGAGCTTGCATTCTATTGGCTGATCCAATCAGCCAATAGAATGCAAGCTCAATCCTATTGGCTGATTGGATCAGCCAATAGGATTGACCTTCAATCCTACTGGCTGATTGCATCAGCCAATAGGATTTTTTCTACCTTAATTCCTATTGGCTGATAGAATTCTATCAGCCAATCGGAATTGAAGGGACGCCATCTTGGATGACGTCATTTAAAGGAACCTTCATTCTTCAGTTGGATGTCATTTGAAGAGGATGCACCGCGTCGGATGTCTTGAAGATGGAGACGCTCCGCCGGATGGATGAAGATAGAAGATGCCGCCTGGATGAAGACTTCTGCCTGACTGGAGGACATCTTCTTCCCAGCTTGTATGAAGACTTCTGCCCGTCTGGAGGACCACTTCGCCCAGCTTCGTTGAGGACTTCGGCCCGGTTGGGTGAAGACTTCTCAAGGTACGGTGATCTTCAAGGGGTTAGTGTTAGGTTTTATTAAGAGGGTATTGGGTGGGTTTTAGAGTAGTGTTGGGTGTGTGGGTGGTGGGTTTTAATGTTGGGGGGGTAATGTACTTTTTTTTACAGGTAAAAGAGCTGATTACTTATTTTGTTAGGGGAATTAGAGTAGGTGTAATTAGTTTAAAATTCTTGTAATTATTTTATTATTTTCTGTAATTTAGTGGGGGGTTTTTTCGTACTTTAGATAATTTTTTTAAATTGTAATTAATTCTATTTAGTTTAGGTAATTCATTTAATTATAGTGTCATGTTAGGTGTAATTGTAACATAGGTTAGGTTTTATTTTACAGGTAAATTTGTGTTTATTTTAGCTAGGTAGTTATTAAATAGTTAATAACTATTTAATAACTATTGTATCTAGTTAAAATAAGTACAAAGTTGCCTATAAAATAAAAATAAACCCTAAAATAGATACAATGTAATTATTAGTTATATTGTAGCTATCTTAGGGTTTATTTTACAGGTAAGTATTTAGTTTTAAATAGGAATAATTTAGTTAATGATAGTAATTTTATTTAGATTTATTACAATTATATTTCAGTTTGGGGGTGTTAGATTTAGGGTTAGACTTAGGGTTAGGGGTTAATAACTTTATTATAGCGGCGGCGATGGGGGCGGCAGATTAGGGGTTAACAAATGTAGGTAGGTGTTGGCGATGTTAGAGCAGGCAGATTAGGGGTTAATAATATTTTTCTAGTGTTTGCAATGCGGGAGTGCGGCGGTTTAGGGGTTAATATATTTATTCTAGTGGCGGTGATGTCCGGTTCGGCAGATTAGTGGTTAAAATTTTTATTTAAGTGTTTGTGATGTGGGGGGGGCCTCGGTTTAGGGGTTAATAGGTAGTTTATGGGTGTTAGTGTACTTTTAAGCACTTTAGTTAAGAGTTTTATGCTACGGCATTGTAGTGTAAAACTCTTAACTACTGAATTTTAAATGCGGTATCAGTCTTGACAGGAGAGGGTCTACCGCTCACTTTTAGTTAGACTCATAAAACCGGCACTATGCAAGTCCCATTGAAAATATAGGATACGCAATTGACGTAAGTGGATTTGCGGTATTTCCGAGTCTGGCCAAAAAAGTGAGCGGTAAGCCTGTCATTTCTAGACTCGTAATACCAGTGGGCATTAAAAAGCAGCGTTAGGACCTCCTAATGCTGCTTTTAACCCTAACCCACAACTCGTAATCTAGCCGAATATTAGAAAATAAACACCAGAAGTATGTGAAACTTGTATATCGATAATATAAGGTAATTGATATACAACATTGGGAATGGATAATTTAAGAAAAAAGCACTTTTCTCAACCCAAACTCTATTTAACTAACAGCCTCTCTTTCATTTGAAAGTGACTAAAATCTGATTCCAAATGGGATTCCTAGCATGCAAAAGAAATATAAAATAATAAGAATAGGCTATATTTATAGTAGGGTAGACTTATATCTAACTTGTATGTTTTTATGTATCGCCTCAAGTGCTTAGTAATGTAGATAGTGCCAGTTCTTGGAGGGGCAGTGAGCAGTATCACAATCTTAAAGTGACACTGAACCCAAAGCATGGAATTTTAAGCAACTTTCTAATTTACTCCTATTATCAAATATTCTTCATTCTCTTGGTATCTTTATTTAAAAAGCAAGAATGTAAGTTTAGATGCCGGACCATTTTTGGTGAACAACCTGGGTTGTTCTTGCTTATTGGTGGATACATTCATCCACCAATAAACAAGTGCTGTCCAGGGTTCTGGACTTTAATTTTCAAATAAAGATAGCAAGAGAACAAAGAAAAATTGATAATAGGAGTAAATTAGAAAATTGCTTAAAATTGCATGATCTATCTGAATCACAAAAGAAAAAAAATTGGGTTCAGTGTCCCTTTAAACATCAACCCTCAAAGCTATGGAAGTTTCTCTATTGCTTCCCATCAGTCTCCAAAGATATACTTCAGTGCATTTAACTTTAAGCCACCCTTCAAAGTAACCAAAGTATAAACCTTCTTTTCCTACTAATTCATCAAAGGGACATTACAACCGAGAAGTGAATTTCATATTCTATTAGAAGCTACTTTGTAAAAGTAATTACTATTAAAGTGATAAGCTTTTATATCATGTTACATCACAAACACAAAAAACATGCATGTGTGGCCCACAGATTGCATGCATGAAAAAATGTATCACTTAAAGGGAAAATAATTGTAATGAATATTATAATTTAATTTGATATGTTCTCTTTGTAAACGTTGTTAAAAAGCATTTCTAGGTAGGCACTGGAGTAGCAATGTACTACTGGGAACAAGCTGGTTACTAGTGGTTGCACCTTTTTGCCTCTTGTCATTGGCTTACTCAATGGCCTCTATTTATCAAGCCGTCAACCTCAAATACGCTGGAATTCTGCAGCGTATTTGTGGCGAGGCTGATTCGCCTTAGTTATCAACCCCTACTGCCCAGCAAAAGTAGAATATAGTGACGTAACCTACGATCCGCCGGACACAGATTGATGGTTACGTCACTACAGATGTTCCGAACACAAGTTCGACAGATGTTCCGAATGCAAGTTCGGCACAATCTGACTACTTTTGGTAGTTATCAAACTACTACCAGGTACGCTCGCCACTATTCCGGGCCAGGGTACCTGGATTTCAATCTGCCGCCCTGGAGGCGGCGGATCCCATAGGAATCAATGGGAGTCTGACCATAGCGAAACCTCATGTTCGCTGCTGCCCGATATCTCATTGATTTCTATGGGAGATGTCTGCACCTAACACCCTAACATGTACCCCGAGTCTAAACAACCCTAATCTGCCCCCCTACACCGCCGCAACTAAATAAATGTATTACCCCCTAAACCGCCGCTCCCGGACCCCGCCGCAACTATAATAAACATGTTAACCCCTAAACAGATGCTCCCGGATCCTGCCGCCACCTACATTATATATATTAACCCCTAATCTGCCGCCCCCTATACCGCCACCACCTACATAAACTTATTAACTTCTATCCTGCGGATCCCCGACCCCGCCGCAACTAAATAAATTGTTTAACCCCGAAACTGCCGCTCCCGGACCCCGCCGTCACCTATATTAAAGTTATTAACCATTATCCTGCCCCCCCTACACCGCCGCCACCTATATTAAAATTATTAACCCCTATCCTGCCCCCCCTATACCGCCACCACTTATATTAAAATTATTAACCCCTATCCTGCCCCCCTATATCGCCGCCACCTATATTAAAATTATTAACCCCTATCCTGCCCCCCTATACCGCCGCCACTTATATTAAAATTATTAACACCTATCCTGCCCCCCCTATACCGCCGCCACCTATATTAAAATTATTAACCCCTAAACCTAAGTCTAACACTAACCCTAACCCCCCCTAACCTAAATATTATTTCAATAAATCTAAATAATATTACTCGTATTAACTAAATTAATCCTATTTAAATCTAAACACTTACCTGTAAAATAAACCCTAACGCCTAGATTTAGAGTTCTGCATTAGCCATCCAAACCAGCGTTAGGGGCTCCTAACGTCGTTAGAAGAGGATGGATCCGCGTCGGCTGCTTCAAGATGGTCAAGATGGAAGAAGATTGAAGATGCCACCTGGATGAAGATGTCTACCGGTCGGATGCCCTCTTTTTGCCGGATAGGATGAAGACTTCGGACCCTCTTCTGGACCTCTTCTTGCCGGATAGAATGAAGACTTCGGACCCTCTTCTGGTCGGATTGGTGATACCCGGCATGGTGAAGATAAGGTAGGGAGATCTTCAGGGGCTTAGGTTTAGGTTTTTTAAGGGGGGTTTGGGTTAGATTAGGGGTATGTGGGTGGTGGGTTGTAATGTTGGGGGGGGTATTGTATGTTTATTTAAATGCAAAAGAGCTGTTTTCATTGGGGCATGCCCCGCAAAAGGCCGTTTTAAGGGCTGGTAAGGTAAAAGAGCTGTTAACTTATTATTTTAGAATAGGGTAGGGCATTTTGTTTATTTTGGGGGGCTTTGTTATTTTTTTAGGGGGCTTAGAGTAGGTCTAATTAGTTTAAGATTGTTGTAATCTTTTTTTATTTTTTGTAATTTAGTGTTTGTTTGTTTTTGTAATTTAGTTTAGTTGATTTAATTGTAGATAATTGTAGATAGTTTAGTTAATTAATTTATTGATAGTGTAGTGTTAGGTTTAATTGTAACTTAGGTTAGGATTTATTTTACAGGTAATTTTGTAATTATTTTAACTAGGTAGCTATTAAATAGTTATTAACTATTTAATAGCTATTGTACCTAGTTAAAATAAATAAAAAAGTTGCCTGTAAAATAAATATAAATCCTAAAATAGCTACAATATAATTATTCGTTATATTGTAGCTATATTAGGGATTATTTTACAGGTAAGAATTTAGCTTTAAATAGGATTAATTTATTTAATAAGAGTTCATTTATTTTGTTAGATAAAAATTATATTTCACTTAGGGGGGTGTTAGTGTTAGGGTTAGTCTTAGCTTTAGGGTTTAATACATTTATTAGAGTAGCGGCGAGGTCGGGTCGGCAGATTAGGGGTTAATACTTGAAGTTAGGTGTCGGCGATGTTAGAGAGGGCAGATTAGGGGTTAATACTATTTATTATAGGGTTTTTGAGGCGGGAGTGAGGCGGTTTAGGGGTTAATACATTTATTATAGTGGCGGCGAGGTCCGGTCGGCAGATTAGGGGTTAAAAAGTGTAGGTAGGTAGCAGCGACGTTGGGGGGGGGGGCAGATTAGGGGGTAATAAATATAATATAGGGGTCGGCAATGTTAGGGGCAGCAGATTAGGGGTTCATAGGGATAATGTAGGTTGTGGCGGTGTACGGAGCGGCAGATTAGGGGTTAATAATAAAATGCAGGGGTCAGCGACAGCGGGGGCGGCAGATTATGGGGTTAATAAGTGTAAAGTTAGGGGTGTTTAGACTCGGGATACATGTTAGGGTGTGAGGTGCAGACTTAGGAAGTGTTTCCCCATAGGAAACAATGGGGCTGCGTTAGGAGCTGAACGCTGCTTTTTTGCAGGTGTTAGGTTTTTTTTCAGCTCAAACTGCCCCATTGTTTCCTGTGGGGATATCGTGCACAAGCACGTTTTTGAAGCTGGCCGCGTCCGTAAGCAACGATGGTATTTAGAGTTGCAGTGGCGGTAAATATGCCTGTACGCTCCCTTTTTGGAGCCTAATGCAGCCCTTCAGAGAACTCTAAATACCAGCGTTATGTAAAAGGTGCGGGGGGAAAAAAACACGCGTAGCTAACGCACCTCTTCTAACGTAAAACTCTAAATCTAGGTGTATGATAACTACAATATAACTAATAATTATATTGTAGCTATTTTAGGATTTATTTTTATTTTACAGACAACTTTGTATTTATTTTAACTAGCTACAATAGTTATTAAATAGTTTTTAACTATTTAATAACTACCTAGCTAAAATACATACGAAATTACCTGTAAAATAAATCCTAACCTAAGTTACAATTAAAGCTAACACTACACTATCATAGCTATAAATAGCTATAACTAAAAACAAACTAAAAACTACTTCCAAAACTATTCAGCTTTGATATTAATGAGTTTTTTGGGTTCATTGAGAACATGGTTGTTGTTCAATAATAAAATTAATCCTCAAAAATACAACTTGCCTAATAATTCTGCACTCCCTGTATATATATATATATATATATATATATATATATATATATATATATATATATACAGTGGATATAAAAAGTCTACACACCCCTGATACATTGTCAGGTTTCTGTGATGTAAAAAAATGAGACAAAGATAAATCATTTCAGAATTTTTTCCACCTTTAATGTGACCTATAAACTGTACAAATCAATTAAAAAACAAACTGAAATCTTTTAGGTAAAGGGAAATAAAAATAAAAAAATAAAATAATATGGTTGCATAAGTGTGAACACCCTTAAACTAATACTTTACTGAAGCACCTTTTGATTTTATTACAGCACTCAGTCTTTTTGGGTTTGAGTTTTTCAGCATGGCACGTCTTGACTTGGCAAGATTTGTCCACTCTTCTTTGCAAAAACACTCTAAATCTGTCAGAATGCGAGGGCATCTCCTTTGCACAGCCCTCTTCAGATCACCCCACAGATTTTGAATTGGATTCAGGTCTGGGCTCTGGCTGGGCCATCCCAAAACTTTAATCTTCTTCTGGTGAAGCCATTCCTTTGTTGATTTGGATGTATGCTTTGTGTCATTGTCATGCTGAAAGATGAAATTCCTCTTCATGTTCAGCTTTCTAGCAGGTTTTGTGCCAATATTGTCTGGTATTTGGAACTGTTCATTATTCCCTCTACCTTGACTAAGGCCCCAGTTCCAGCTGAAGAAAAACAGCCCCAAAGCATGATGCTGCCACCACCATGCTTCACTAGGGGTATGGTGTTCTTTTGGTTATATGCAGTGTTGTTTTTGTGCCAAACATATCTTTTGGAATTATGGCCAAAAAGTTCAACTTTAGTTTCATCAGACCAGAACACCTTTTGCAACATGCTTTTGGGAAACTTCAGATGTGTTTTTGCAAAATTTAGCCAGGCTTGGATGTTTTTTTTTTTGTAAGAAAAGGCTTCCATCTTGCCACTCTAACCCATAGCCCAGACATATGAAGAATACCGGCGATTGTTGTCACATGTACCACACAGCCAGTACTTGCTTGATATTCCTGCAGCTCCTTTAATGTTGCTGTAGGCCTCTTGGCAGCCTCCCAGACCAGTTTTCTTCTTGTCTTTTCATCAATTGTGGAGGGACATCCAGTTCTTGGTAATGTCACTGTTGCACCATATTTTCTTCACTTGATGATGACTGTCTTCACTGTGTTCCATGGTATATCTAATGCCTTGGAAATTATTTTGTACCCTTCTCCTGACTGATACCTTTTAACAATGAGATCCCTCTGATGCTTTAGACGCTGTCTGCGGACCATGGCTTTTGCTGTAGGATGCGACTAACAAAATGTCAGGAAAGACCTACTAGAACAGCTGAACATTATTTGGGGTTAATCAGAGGCACTTTAAATGATGACAGGTGTGTACTGACTCCTATTTAACATGATTTTGAATGTGATTGCTTAATTCTGAACACAGCTACATCCCCAGTTATAAAAGGGTGTTCACACTTATGAAACCATATTATTTTATTTTTTTATTTTTATTTCCCTTTACCTAAAAGATTTCAGTCTGTTTTTCAATTGAATTGTACAGTTTATAGGTCACATTAAAGGTGGAAAAAGTTCTGAAATGATTTATCTTTGTCTCATTTTTTTACATCACAGAAACCTGATATTGGGGTGTGTAGACTTTTTATATCCACTGTATATATATATATATATATATATATATATATATATATATACACACACACACACACACACACACACACACACAAACTTAACACTTAGAGCCATGTTCAAGCGAAAGTCAGCCGTGCTAACCCTTCTCTGGTTAAAGTGTTCTACCATTGACTTGTAATATCAAAGTTACCCGCTAACCAGCTATATTGCTGATTATGCCCGCAATATCATTAGCACACCACTTGCAATCTGGCCCATCTTATTTTATATGGAACAAAAAATAAAGGACAAGGTTGATCATTGTGTGACGTTACCAAATTTGTTTTATCAACTTGAACCTGGTGTACGTTATATTGATGTTATACTTTTCTTATTTATCATACTTAGAACTTCTGTTCTCAGACTGTGAGCTTGATAGGAATGAGCCATTGATCAAGTTGCAAAGATAATTAAGAAAGTTTGATTCTGTATTTATCTAGAAGAAGAAAACTATTGAATTTAAAACAAAAGTTAATAGTTTAGTATTTAGTGAAACTTCAGACAGCCCAGGCAGAGACTAAATAACAGACAATAACATAAATGTTATAGAAGATACAATGGAATAACTTATAGTAACAGAATTGTCTGTTATAAATTCTACTATACAATGCACTGAACTCTAGCCTCTGGGCAATATGAACACAGGAAAATAACAACACTAGCAATTAAGTATTTAGAAAGTCATTACATAGTCCGATATAAATATTTAATAACTTTAATGTTAAAGAGCTGAATAATGCATTCAAGAACTGATAAGGTTACATAATGTAGAATATCTTTTTTCAATGTCCAGTAAACAATAGCTGAAGTATTTTTGGAACTCTTTGAAGTCACACAATGGGCTAGATTACGAGTGGAGTAATAACTGTTACGCACAAGTGATAAGGAGTTTATCTTGGGTATTATTGCGTGCCGTTTTAGCGTGGTTTCAGAGCTCTGGTTAACTGCTACACCTGAATAAAAAGTTGCACAAAAAAACATAAAACAATATTTTTAAAAGTACAGGTACACTCATAATAACCCTGTCTGATAAAACATATTTAAAAAATTGCAATAGAAAATTTTACGGGCTCAAATATATGGGGTCTCAGGTGTTAGAAAAAAATGGAATGCAAAGTGCTTTAACATAGAGATACATTATATATATATATATATATATATATATATATATATATATATATATATATATATATATATATATATATATAAAGGGATTCTATGGTAGGAGACCCAGGAGGACTCCACTGTTTACACAGAAACATAAAAAAGCCAGATTGGAGTTTGCCAAAACTTACCCAAGGAAACCAAAATCCTTTCCTTCCGGATAGGGAGAGCCAACAGCTTCATTCCTTACTGTTGGGAAATACAACACCTGGCCACCAGGAGGAGGCAAAGACACCCCAGCCAAGGGTTTAAATATTCCTCCCACTTTCTCATTATCCCAGTCATTCTGACGAGGGAACAAGGAAAAGTAAGAGAAACATTAGGGTACAAATGGTGCCAGAAGAATAAAATAAATAATAGGGGACCGGCGATAGACAAGAAAAAACATGCGGAGGGGCTCCTCCTTGGAACCTAAATCTTGTTCTTCTTATCCAGCAGGATAGGACTCTTCCTATCTGGAAGGAAAGGAATTTATCTGGTAAGCATAAATTATGTTCTCCTTCCTAAGATAGGGAGAGTCCACATCTTCATTCCTTACTGTTGGGAAAACTATACTCAAGATCCAGAGGACACTGAATGAATAACAGGAGGGAACCAGAAGAACGAAGATTTAGGCTCCAAGGAGGAGCCCCAGATCTAAACACAGGTCTGCTCCTAATCCGAACCTTAACAAAGGACTGCATGTCTGAAAGCTCAGCCCGTCTCTTGTGCAATAAAACCGACAGGGCAGAAATCTGTCCCCTCAGGAAACTAGCGGAAAGGCCTTCTCCAGTCCATCCTGGAGAAAAGATAAGATCCTGGCAACCTTAACTCTGTGCCAGGAAAAAAAACACGCTCTTCACACCAGAATAAGTAGGTCCTCCACACCTTGTGGTAGATACGGCGAGTAACTGGTTTACGAGCTTGAATAAGAGTATCAATGACACTCTCAGAGAAACCTTCTTTTGGCTAAGACTAAGCCTTCAATCTTCATGCAGTCAGCCTCAGAGAATCTAGATTTTGATGAACAAATAGACCTTGTATCAGCAGGTCTCTGCGACAAGGTAATTTCCATAGAGGAGATGAGGACATCCCCAATAGACCCGTGAACCACGTTCTTCGTTGCCATGATGGAGCAATCAGGATTACTGATACCCGCTCCTGCTTGATGCTGGCCACCACTCAAGGAAGAAGGGGTAATGGAGGAAAAATATATATGAGTTTGAACCTCCAGGGCACTGCTATTGCATCTATTAGATCCGCTTGGGGATCCCTCAACCTCGACCCATACCTGAGTAACTTGGTATTGAGACGGGATGCCATGATATCTATCTCCAGCGTCCCCCAATTGCTGCCTATCTCTGCAAACACCTCAGGATGGAGAGACCATTCCCCTGGATGAAAGGATTGCCTGCTGAGGAAATCTGCCTCCCAGTTGTCCACACCCGGAATGTGGATCGCTGGCAGCGAACAGCTGTGGGCCTCCACCCACTCCAGAATCTGAGATACTTCCTTCATCGCCAAGGAACTTCTCATTCCCCCCTGATGGTTGATGTAAGCCACCAAGTTTATATTGTCTGATTGGAATCTGATAAGCTGGGACAAACCCAGAAGTGGCCAAGCCTTTAAAGCCTTGAAGATTGCCTGTAGTTCCAAAATATTGATCGAGAGGGAGGACTTCTCCTGAGACTTGTCTTAGACTTGCTCTTCTTATCTTGCGGTAGGAAGTGTTGTGAATATTATCCTTATTATTATTATTTTTATTATTATTAGTTCAGTAGTGTACCTGCAAAGTGTATTATGTGTTTAGACACAATAAATATTATGGAACCTCTATATCATTCTGATACTGTAACTCATTATATATATCATAGCAGTTAACAACTTTTCAGGGACAATGTGTGCAATTTAATAACACTCTGAATTATATCATTTGCAAAGGATAATATATATAAAACCTGAATCCTTTTAGTTCTGATTTGTCTATTAATTAAACTAGACCAGATCAATAAACAAACTTTATTAAAATAATTATTGGAAAAAATAAGCAATATTTGAATAAAGCAAATTAATAAGCATACATCATTACAATGAGTTAATGATTATCAGGTTAAAACTAATGAAAACAATGACTAAATTATTTTATTTGCAGTAGCTTGCATGTATAATAGAAAAACAGAAACTTTTGTTATTTAAATTCTCAGTATAGCTGGCAAGAATCAGGTAAACTAATAATCCTGGCAAACCATAAGAAAATGATATTATTACCAGATTCCTGATTGACCCAGTGTTATTGTCGACAGATAAGACCAGTTTAAAAGGAATTACCTAACAAAAATATGTGTGTCTATAAAGGGCAAACCAGAATTGATTAACTCACCCGATTCAATAATAAAACTTTGAATATAAATGTAAAGAGCATAAATCATATTAACAAAACCGTTTCATATAGGTTTGTTTCATACTTATCAACATTGTGGGATCCTTCACTGGGGTTCAGTGTAAAAAGACCCTCTTAGGTTACCCCTGGACCCTCTTGCCATTATCCTGACTTGTGTATCTGGTCAGCTTAGCCTCCCATCTCCTCTGGATAGGGTGTGGTCATCATGCATGCTCAGTGTGGCCCCTTGTGCCGTCTGCTTGTGTCCCCTCCCCCTCTCTTGTGGGTGAGTGTGTATTTTATGGAAAACTCTTAACTCCACCTCCACTGATAAGGTTAGGTTTCAAATAAATGATTGGCTAACACTAATTACAGATTAATTAACATTTTTGTTAATGAGCTAAGATTTTGCAGTCAAAATATTTTTCCCTCGGAAGATGGCACTCGTCACTAAGCTATAATAGACAAATATGTATTTTGTAAATATATTCTGAAAAACAAGTCAGTATCTCTATTTGACCATTAACCAAGGTTGAACCCCACTAATGTTTATAGAAAAAGAGACTTACTGGAACCATGTATGAAAAACATGGGGATATTTGTGGATATTTATACTAATAATATAATGATAGGAATCATGCAGCTATGTTGGGGACCTTGAATATCATAGTAACTAAACATGGATTATTTTGATAAAGTACAAAAACTTCACAGTAAGCAATTATATACTGACAAGCAGCCCTAGCTAATAGCTACATATTAATACTGAAAAATAATATATATGTGTATGTGTACCTGAATATATAAGTAAATACACATGATCAATTGTACCCCTATATTATATAGCACAGACATATGTGATTAATATGCAATATCAAAATGGTGAATTATACTGGACAATTGTCCTGACATATGGCACACTTGCCTCTGGTAACTGTAGAAATAATGGAGTCCAGGCCTGGACCAAATAAAATATTTCCCTTGAAGTGAACAGAAAGTAGTCTGGACTTAGAAGTCATATCCGCAGACCAAGACTTCAACCAGAGTGCCCGGCGGGCTAGGACTGCAAAGCCAGAGGCCATTGCATTTAGGTGAATAATTTGCATGTTTGCATCACAGATGAAAGAATTAGCAATTCTCTGAGTTTTAATTCTGTCTTGAATATCCTCAAGGGGAGACTCCTCCTCAATGAGTTCTGACAAAAAGTCGCACCAGTAGGTAGTCGCTCCGGCAAGCGCGGCAACTGCAGCCGCAGTTGAAACAAAAATCCTGTATGTTGAAACATCTTTCTCAGAAAGATTTTCATTTTCTTATCCATTGGCTCTCTGAATGAAGAACTATCCTCAAGAGGTATAATAGTATGTTTAGCAAGCGTAGAGATAGCACCATCCACCTTAGGAATGGAGCCCCACAAATCCAGTTGAGAGTTCGGGATCGGGAACAACTTTTTAAAAGTAGACGAGGGGGAAAGGAAGAACCAAAGGAAGAACCAATATTCTTCAGGCAGGGCAGCCTCTGGAACCTCTAACATAGACAGAACTTCCTTTATTAAAAAACACAAGTGCTCAATTTTAAATCTAAAGGGTGGCTCCTTCGCAGAAGGAGGCTTAGACACTAAAGACTCTGACCCAGAAAGTTCACCCTCTAAAGCTACAGAAGTTAACTCATCATCGGATATCTGGGACATAATAGATAAATCTGATAAATATTTAGATAACTCTGGGTCAGGAGAGCTATGTTTAACTTTTCTCTTGCGTTTGTTAGAGCAAAGTAATGCACTGAGGGCCGCAGACACCGCCGTTTGCAACTGTGCGGCAAAGTCAGCAGGAAGAAGGCCCCCTCCAGATGGAGGATTAGATGTGCTATGGAGAACTGCATGTGGAGGGGATAATGTAGCATGGGTAGTAATCTCACGGGACACCGAGTCCTGAGAGGTAGATGGCTCAAAGGGACTAAGAGCCTTAGCAGGCTTGTTTCCCTTCTTAGACTTTATAATGGTGTTAAGGCATGTGGAGCATAATTGAGTGGGCGGGAAAACCACAGCCTCCTCACAATATAAACAGGTATGATGTAGTACAGAAGTAGTACCTTCTAACATGTCAGAGTCCTCCATAGCTCAGGTTATACCCACAGAAAGACACAAATAAAAATTTTTTTTTTTATTATAGAAAACTGTACCTTTATACCCCCAATGGCTGGGACACTGACCACCTCCTAGACCCAGACAGTTAACAGAAGAAAAACTCTCCTCAGGTTCAAGTCTCAGCCGGAATGGAGGAATTAAACATAGACCACACCCGGTCACACGGAGTGCAAGATAGTAATCCTATTATTACAAGTACAGCAAGTAATAGGAGCTGTGCAACACTTTTAAAAACGAAAGTGAAACTTAAAAGTGAAACCTGTTTGTTCCAGCCAAAACCACACAGTATATCAGCCCAGGAAAAAATCAAACAAAGCAGCATGTAAATAATAATTAATCCTTCAGAGGATATTAACCCTGTATACGCTCAAGGTATAAAGGAGCCACACTGTGACCCTGTTATAGCGTTTTATGTGTAAAAATTGAAACAATCTTACCTCCAGGATCCATGCTGTGGAACAGAACACAGCCTCTCAAGTGTGACAGTCTTATAGCAGCACTCCTGACATGGACTTGAGTGAGAGAAAGCAGGCAGTGAAACTCACCAAAACTGATTGCTTTGGAGCTGTTAGCAGTAGTCTGGATGGTTTCGCATTACTATTTAAAACTCCAGTCTTTTCTCAAAGGGCAGATAACCTTTTTCAGGACTCTCTGAATCTTCTGACACTTCTCTGCCATCTACTAACATGACGAAAGGCAAAGAATGACTGGGGTAATAAGGAAGTGGGAGGGATATTTAAGCATTTGGCTGGGATGTCTTTGCCTCTTCCTGATGGCCAGGTGTTGTATTTCCCAACAGTAAGGAATGAAGCTGTGGATTCTCCGTATCTTAGGAAGGAAAATAAATGTGACTTTTAAACTTAAAGAATACAGTCCCTACAGTCAAACATGGTGGAAGTTCACTGATGTTTTGGGGTTGCTTTGCTGCTTTAGACACTGGATGTCTTGACTGTGTGCATGGCATTAGGAAATCTGAAGACTACCATAGAATTATGTGGTGCAATGTAAGGCCCAGTGTCAGAAATTTGGGTCTCCGTCAGAGTTCATAGGTCTTACAGCAGGACAATGACCCAAAAAAAACATGCTAAAAAGCACCCAGAAATAGTTTAAGACAAAGCGCTGGAGAGTTCTGAACTGGCCAGCAATGAGTCCAGATCTCAATCCCATAGAGCACCATTGGAGAGAACTCAAAAAAGCAGTTGGGAAAAGGAACCTTCCAATCTGAGAGACCTGGAGCAGTTGGCGAAAGAAGAGTGGTCCAAATTGATTGATGGTTACAGGAAGTGATTGATTTCAGTTTTTTCAAGGGGTGTGCTACCAAATATTAAATTGAGGGTGCCAATAATTTTGTCCAGTCCATTTGTGGAGTTTTGCGTGGAATGTGTCAGATTTGGCTTTTTTTCTCTACATTTTTGTGTCATGCCAATACAAACAAAATAAATAAACATGAGAATGCCTAAACATTTGTAATTGCAACAATTTTCTGGGTGAAGTGGTGCATTATCTGAAAGAAATGCAGGGGTGCCAATATTTTTGGCCATGGCTGTATGTATATATACACTCACCGGCCACTTTATTAGGGACACCTTGCTAGTACTGGGTTGGACCCACTTTTGCCTTCAGAACTGCCTTAATTCTTCGTGTCATAGATTGAATAATGTGTTGGAAACATTCCTCAGTGATTTTGATCCATATTGACATGATAGCATCACGCAGTTGTGGCAGATTTGTTGGCTGCTCAGCCATGATGCTAATCTCCCGTTCCACCACATCCCAAAGGTGCTCTATTGGATTGTGATCTGGTGACTGTGGAGGCCATTGGAGTACAGTGAACTCATTGTCAAGTTCAAGAAACCAGTTTGAGATGATTTGAGCTTTGTGACATGGTGCATTATCCTGTCGGAAGTAGCCATCAGAAGATGGGTACACTGTAGTCATAAATGGATGGACATGTTCAGCAACAATACTCAGGTAGGTCGTGGAGTTTAAACAATGCTTAATTGGTACTAAGGGGCCCAAAGTGTGCCAATAAGATATCCCCCACACCCTTACACCACCAGCCTGAACCATTGATACAAGGCAGGATGGATTCATGCTTTTATGTTGTTTATGCCAAATTCTGACCCTACCATCTGAATGTCATAGATGAAATCGAGAATCATCAGCCCAGGCAACATTTTTCCAATCTTCTATTGTCTAATTTTGCTGAGCTTGTATGAATTGTAGCCTCAATTTCCTGTTCTTAGCTGACAGGAGTGGCACCCAGTGTGGTCTTCTGCTGCTGTAGCCCATCTGCTTCAAGGTTCAACGTGTTGTGCTCTCAGAGATGGTATTCTGCATACCTTATGGTATGGTTATTTTGAATTACTGTTGCCTTTCTATCATCTCAAATCAGTCTGCCCATTCTCCTCTGACATTAACAAGGCATTGTTGTCCACATAATTGCTGCTCACTTGATATTTTCTCTTTTTCGGACCATTCTCTATAAACCCTAGAGATAGTTGTGCTTAAAAATCACAGTAGTTCAGCAGTTTTTTAAATACTCAAATCAGCCCGTCTGGCACAAACAACCATACCACATTCAAAGTCACTTAAATCCTCTTTCTTCCCAATTCTGATGCTCAGTTTGAACTTTAGCAAGTCATCGTCACCACGTCTAGATGCCTAAATGCATTGAGTTGCTGCCATGTGATTGGCTAATTAGCAATTTGTGTTACCAAGCAAATGAACTGGTGTACCTAATAAAGTGTATACATACATACATATTTAAAATTGCTGCTATGACTGCGCTGAAGTTCTGATGAAGTTCTGGAGCCTATGGAAGCATGCTCTTGTGAGCACAATGCTTCCCAGCAAAGCAAATGTGAGATTGCGTTCAGTTAACTAATAAGATGAGATAGTTGAAAAGCATATTTAGCACTGTGGGAGTAACACTTAGGAAGGGCCATACTTGTCAGAAGATTAAGCCGGACCATACTTGTCAGAAGATTAAGCTCCTCACTATGCTTATGTGTATAAATATAACAAATTTGATATATCCTTGATTATATGCTTTGCTATTAATGTTATGTGTCTAAAACTTATAGAGCTAAACAACGTGAGGAGCATCTACATATTTAATACTTGGAAAATTCAAACATATTTATAATATGCAGCTACAATTGCTCAATTTTAGCTATTTATTTGTGGTAGAATCTATGGGTGTAGTAGGTAGAGTTCATAAGGTAAACATAACACCAGTACAAAGAAGAGTTAACATGAATGATAGCCATTGCTCTATGGCAGGCTATCACAGGGTTAACTATGTAGGTGTGGCCATACTTTGTTTTAACACATTTTTATCCAATTATTGCCCTGGAGTAGCTATTTAAATAGGGTGTGACTGTGAGATAATTAGCTATGATTAAGGCCTAACAGCCAAAACGCATCAGCGGACCTCACAGCCACAGCCTATAAGTGTGTTATGTATATGTGACTTTTATTACCATCAAATAAAGTATTACCTTTTAAACTTCTCCGGGGACTCCGTTGTTTCCTTTTGGATGACAGATGTTGCGTTCACATTGCTGTGAACTTGTAATACCAGCGCATACATTAGCGTGCGCTGGTATTACACAGTGGAGCGCAAATATCGCTTTCATGAAAGCGACATTTAGCGCTCCACTTGTAATCTGGCTCTAAATGTTTAATATGTATAAATATGAGTGTAATTCCTCATTTTAATATGTTACATGTGCTCTGTTATACTTTTATTCTAGTACTAACACTTTACTTCAGATAGTCTGTCACGCATCTTTTTGAGTACAACACATAACTCTTAGCTTATAATATAAGTAATGTTCAGCTCAACAGCAATAATCCATTGAAACTATAGAGTGAGGGTGTGCTAAATATTTTCAGGTAATTCATGTGTTCAAATGTATTTATGTGTTTATATGTATGTATATATATATATATATATATATATATATATATATATATATATATGTCTGTAAATATATATACAGATACCAGAGAGTAGTAACAACACTAGTGCAAAGTCTCTTATAATTTTCTCCAGATGCTTGCTTGCTCCAAGGTTCCTGCAGATCCTTGAGATTTTTTCAACATAATGTTAAACATAATTATTCACTATTATAACCACTAGATGGCGATGTATATGTGCTAATTACAAATGTTTAGCGTCAAATTGGCTATTTAAACACCACTAAGATCACATTATATTAAGCACGAAATGTTGCTTTTTCTATGGACCCTGTATGATCAATAAAGGTCTTTTATATCACAGCTGGAGAATTTCCTTTGTTTGTGGACATTTTTGCATGCTTGGTAAGCCTTATCCGTGTTCCTGTGACTTGTGAGTGCTGTATTATATTTGTTTATCTAAGTATATCCACAACAACAATAAGTTGGCAACCGCACCGTTTCATCAAATAGAAGCGTGTATTTCTTAAGGTGACATATTAGGATACAAACAGCAGCTACTTTTCGGGCCTCACTAGCCCTTAGTCATGCTGCAGAATACTAGTATTTTCCACCTTATATAGTACCTGTGTGCTTAATTGTTAACTCTTTCACAAGCATAACACATTTACTAGTTGTTACCGCCATCAAGTGGACAACAATAGTATTACACCATTAATTACAAAATTCAAAAATATCAGTGGGATTACATTATCAAACTACATTGTATAAAAAAGACCTAATTCTTAAATAAAAATACATTGCATCAATATACATATATAGATTATAAAAACAAATGGAGATCATAATACTTATTTAGTCCCATAGAATGTAGAGTGCCTAGATGCAAAATCCACCAGACCTCTTGATTTTTAAGGATAGATTCCCTATTACCTTGCCTTCTGAGTTTGGGAATATGGTCTATGATCTGGAACCTTCATTTACTTACAGTATGACCTGCTGTAACAAAATGCGCCAAAACCGTCAATGTCATGTCCTTATTTCTAATTGATGATTTATGGCCAGTTATTCTATCCTTGATGGGGCATATGGTCTCCCCAATATAGCCCCTCCCACATGGACATTTCAAAAGATATATCACATAATCTGTTTCACATGTATACAGACCATTAATTTATCTTTTCTTTCTGGCATGGATTTGTGCCACATATTTTCATTTGATCATAGAGTAAGACTGGGCATAACATAGGCAGGGATATGAACCCTTTTTTGGTGTAGTGAGGTAATGTATCTTTGTAGTTTTATCACTGCCTACATCTGCCCTAACCACCAGATCTTTATTATTTTTTACCCTTTTATATGAGCTTATTGGGGGGGGGGTCAAAAATTCACTTATGACTGGATTTGATTTTGACAAGAAAGTACCAGTGTTTTTTAATACCCTGAAAATGTCCTCACTGTATACATTATAATAATATGTAAATATAAGCTAGCTTGTTACTTTTTCATGTCTATATTCAACTTTACTATTATAAGCCTCAGTCAAAATTTCCTCTTTACAGCCTGCAATCATTGCAGATGACAACTTGAATCTTTTTTGAATATTGTAGTATCCAAGTAATTAACATTCACAGAGGAGGTACAAATTGTAAACTTTAGGCAATCAGTTTGTATTGAAGTCCTCTACAAACTCTAGGAGAAAGAAAAACAAAATGTAAGATTAGAACAAATGGCCAATAAATTTGTGTCACATGGCTATTCTTCACTAAATCATCTATCTGTGATTATATCCTGCAGCAGAAGAGCTGAAACTGCATTTATTTTTGGAAGCATTTCCCGAGTCTGGTGATCTGACTTGAAAAAGTGTCATGTCTAACCACTTTCATACCTTGTCTAATGGCCTTGCTTGCATTCTATTGCTTAATATCCCTTTAAACCAGTATATAATAAATCTTTTGATGTTCCGACAAGTCAGTGGTTTGGAAGTCTTTTACAGAGTTCATTCATTTTTCCAATTTTTTTTTATTACGAATGTTGTATAAAGTAG
This sequence comes from Bombina bombina, assembly GCF_027579735.1. Taxonomy (NCBI): domain Eukaryota; kingdom Metazoa; phylum Chordata; class Amphibia; order Anura; family Bombinatoridae; genus Bombina; species Bombina bombina. Next base: position 1,312,802,263 of record NC_069499.1, read on the forward strand.
TCGTGGTTAAAATTTCAGGATTCAGCATTCCTTTGAGAAATGCTGAATATGGCTGCAGCAACAGCATTTATTTTGGCACCGGATATATCAGTATGAAAGTGCAACACACAAAGATCTGGATTTGCACAGATCTCTGCGTGCTACTCTTTTGCACAGATATATCCAGCACCAAAACAAAACAAATGCCTTCAGTCATATTCAGTATTCGTTTTGCAAACAAATGCAGAATCACTAGATTTTGCCCATGTCTAGTATAAATGTATTTTGTTGAATAAACTTAAAAAAACTAAAATCATTTATATTCTTAATAAAAAGGTGCATTCTTAAATCTTTACTTTAAAAGCAAAAAAAGTATATTATATGTTATAGAATAAAATGTGATAACTAACTTCCAGAATATCCAACTGTTTTGAACCTATATGAAATACATCTAACCAAGCTATGTGTACCACTAGGGTAGGAAGGAAAAATAAATATAATTTACTCTTACCCAGTTCCTATGTAACTCTACAAACAGAATTAACAGCAACTGTTAATTGCAACTCAGTTTAAGATGACCACATCCTTCCAAACTGACAGAATAAAGCACACAAGTCACTTCAAAGATCAATAGTTAGATTTATTCTGATTTCAATTAATCAGGAACAGTAGCAAAGAGAGCTTTTTAAAAAAACTATAGGGTTAACAAAATCCCAATACATATAAAGAAGACTTAATGAATGCAATTTGCATAGATTGTAGGAGAAAAGATCAAAAGGTAACATTAAACTTTTTAATATATTAATGGAATTCAAAAATATTAGAAACAATGGACATGATTTAAGATAAAGTTTGGAAGTCTCAAAGGTAATTTTCAAAAGCTCTACTGTAAAGAAAGGTAACAGATACATGTAATAGCTTAGGACAGAAAAATGTCAGGGTCAAAAATAGTGAAAGAACTGAATAATTCCTTTCATATGCACAAGTCTATCATAAGTAATACCAAGGTCCAATGTGTTTGGAAGGATAGAAATGAGGACATGCTAAGTAGTCTTATTCCGATCTGCTCCAGAAATCTGTGGTTATTCTTATCAAGAAATCAAGAATACTATGATGTATTTGGGCATTCTTCCTGTTTCTATAAATATTTCTTTCTTTCTTTCTTTCTTTCTTTCTTTCTTTCTTTCTTTCTTTCTTTCTTTCTTTCTTTCTTTCTTTCTTTCTTTCTTTCTTTCTTTCTTTCTTTCTTTCTTTCCAGACTTTAAGGATATTTACAGTATTGCTATATGCTCAACAGTGACAAATCTGATAATTGGAATTGAGCTTACATTTTACAGAAAAAGAAGTCTAATTAGTCTTCCTTCAAAATGGCAGAAAGGATATCAGATTTATATCAGGCAGATGAATATACAGAAGGTGCCCAAAATTAAATGAAGGTATCAATTTCTTATAAAACAAAGAAATATTTTTCAACACCCAATAACTATAATAAAACCACACAAGAATGATGTTATAAATTAGGGGAAAAAATGGCACAGTGTCTATTCAGTAGTCATGAAAAATAATCTTTTACTCAATGAACATTTAATGGATTGGCACAGTGCTTGAAAATTAAACCATTTTTATGTCTTTTCATTGATATTTTCATTAATTTTCTGAAACAAGCTTGTAGCATTTCAAAAACAATAACTCACTAAAAAAGTGTGATTTAGCATACTGAACCGAACCGTCTTAAAATTATTGTGTCCCATAAATGTTTTGTAGTGCAAATTAGTTTTAATGATATTTTATTTTTTTATTTGGTCTGAAATATTCAGTCATATGAAATATCCAAACTATTACCCAAAGAACAATATACTTTACATAAAAAGCAATTTTCTTTCTAATTGCAAATCTATTTTAATAAATTGAAATAAAAGTAAAGGTAATGTTATTATAAATGTTAATATTTATATCATGAAAAGTTTGGCATTATTTTTCTATTCACATATATTAAAATGGATGATATTGTGTTAAAAGTTTACCATGAACTTGCTATCCTAAACATAAATTATCTTACTCTTGCCACACACAAATAGTTTCCTGCTAAATCAAGTTAATCTCAAAATTACTTTAACATATTCTGTTTGAAACATAAGCTTCTGGTAGTCGAAAAATCTTCTTGGTGAACATTAGTTATGGGAGTATAGTTATTTTCCTCCCAAACAACAGAGTATAAACTGGGTAAATTAGTGTACACAATGCCTTAGATTACAAGTGATGCACAATAAATAACCAGCAATTACAAGATCTCTGCTTCATTTTATAAATGTCCTCCAAATGCCCCCAAAATCAAGTGTAATATAGTAGCATCTTTATTTTTTAATAAAGTAACTGCACTTATCAGTTTTTGGGGGCTAAAGTTGGCGGCTGTAGGGTGAAAAGTGCCTTTACATTGCAGTCTATGCTCACTGTAAATATATATGTAAAAACACATATTAACATAAATATATCTATACTATAATTGCGTTTGTAATGTTCGTCGCCGTCGGCTGTTGAGCACGCATCCTCATGAAATGTTGGCAGCGCAAGGACAAAAGAATTCACCTGGATGAATTTACGCTGCATCCTGGTGGATGAAGCGAAGGCAAACAGAGCATTAAAAAAGCAACAACTAATCGCCCATAGTAAAGTATAAAAAAAAAAAAAAAAAAACGCCCGCATAAAGCATTAAAAAATAATAATAACCGCCCGCATCAAGTATTAAAAAAAAAAAAACACCACCCGCACGAAATCTAACAATAAAAAAAATCCTACACAAAGTATTAACTCCTAAACCGCAAAATCCCTACATCACAATAAACCTATTTTCCCTATTAACCCCTAAACAGCAAAACCCCTACATCGCAATAAACCTATTTACTCTATTAACCCTCTAAAACGCAAAACTTCTACATCGCAATAAATCTATTAACTTATTAACCCTTTAAACTGCTAAAACCGACAAAGCAAAAAACTATTTAAATAATTAAGTACCCTAACCTAACACCCCCTAACCTAACACCCCATTAAATAAACCAAAATTACCTAAACTAATATATTCTAAAGTTACAAAAAATAAAAAAGCTAACATTACAGAAAATAAAAAAAATCAAATTACCAAATTTAACAAAATTAAACCTATTTCCTTTGAAAATAAAAAAGACCCCTCCAAAATAAAAACACCCCCTACTCTAAGAATAAGCTACCAGTAGCCCTTAAAAGGGCTTTTTGCGGGGCATTGCACCAAGATAATCAGCTCTTTTACAAAACATATACAAAGTCCCACCTAACATTAAAACCCCCACCCCCAAAAATAAAAGAACTTAACACTAAAAAAACCTAAACTACCCATTGCCCTGAAAAGGGCATTTGTTTGGGCATTGCCCTTAAAAGGGCATTTAGCTCTTTTACTGCCCATCCCTAATCTAAATAAAACAACCACCCCAAAAAAATCCTTAAAAAATCCTGTCTAACCCCCAGGTTGGTACTCAAGGTTCCTGAAGTCCGGTGTAGAAGGTCCTGTTCCAGGCGTTGAAGTCTTCTTTCAAGCACAACCTCTTCTTCTTCCAGGAACATCCTGCGCGGAGCGATGCTGAAGACTGAAAACTGTGGAGCTGAAGACCGGCGACCTTGGAACTGCAGACCGGCAACCGCGGAGCCATGGACCGTGAAGGATCCTCTTCATACGATCTCCACCGTACACTGAATAGTGAATTCAAGGTACGCGATTAAAGATGGAGTCCCTTGAATTCCTATTGGCTGATTTGATTCTTCCATATCAAATCAGCCAATAGGATGAGAGCTACTCAAATCCTATTGGCTGTTCAAATCAGCCAATATAATTTCACTTGCTCTCATCCTATTGACTGATTTGAAGCTTATCACCCGACTCATTAACAAATTAACTTCAGTTGCCCTCATCTATCTCCTCACTAATATCATTCTCACCTTTGCAGTCCCCACCTCCTTTTTCCCATCCTCCCACCCATCTAGATTGTAAGTTCTGATGGGAATAGGGCCCTCAATTCCCCCTTTATTTGTCTGTAAATTTTGTCTGTTATTGTATTGTTTCTCCGTTATACTTTTAATCCTTGCACCTATGGGCATCACTGCGGAATTAGTTGGCGCTTTATAAATAAAAAATAATAATAAAATAATTGATGCATGACTTACCCTAACTTGTAATACCATTGCACATTTTGCAAAAGCGATATTTTGAGTTCCGCTTGTAATCTGGAGCCACATTTTTAGTTATTACACTGACAAGTTGATTTAACTTGTGCGGTGTTAGCACTCAATAGCACTAATATTCATGTGCTCAACTTGTAATCTAGGCCAAAATGTTTCTGTATGAGTTGAAACAAAAAACAACAACTTTGCAATACACTTTAATAATTAATTTTTGCACTTTTTTTTTTATAATTCAGATTTTTTTTCCAATTCTCAGAACTGATAGTGCAAGCGTAAAAAGGGATATGAAACCCAAAATATTTTCTTTTGTGATTCAAAAAGAGCACAATTTTTTTTTTTAAAAAAAAGGTTGCCAATTTACTTTGATTATCAAATGTGCTTCGTTCCTATGGGATTCTTTGTTGATGTGATTCCTAAGTAGGTGTCCAGAGCATTTTATCTTGCAAATGGATAACAATCTTGCAAAACTACTGCCATATAGTGTTCCACGTTCCAGAGCTGATTTCCCTGCTCGTCAACAAAAGAAACCAAAAGAACAAATAAACAAAGAACATTTGATAATATAAGTAAATTAGAAAGTAGTTTCAAATTGCAAGCTCTATCTGAATCATGAAAAAAACATTTGGGGTTTCATGTCCCTTTAAACTTGCACCATATCTGTTCCTAATTGGCTTAAGCAGAGAGGATCATAACTTTAAAACATGGGTGATAAGGCTTGTTACTTGATAAGTGGTGGGTGGAGATTGTCTATTAAATAACAATATCAAGCAATGTCATAATGAATTCAAAACATTTTTTCCCTACTATGTTATCTTATTTAATGACTACAGGAAAATCTTTGTGTCATAAAGAATAAAGATTCACAAACTAACCTTAAAGGGACAGTAAACACGTTGAGAATAGTAAAAGAACTTGGCAACACCTTCATTATTTATTTTGTACCTTTCCTGTAATTTAATAGTTTTTTTTTTTATTCCTAAAAACTTAAAGAACTCATGCCTAAACCTGTGCAAGGCCCAGAAGTATTAAAGGGCCACTGTAAGTAAATATTTTCTATGCCTGTTACTAACTAACTACCCCAAATACGCTTTTTATCAATAGCATTTCATTAACATATCTCTACCGTATATCAGAAATCTTGTCTGCAAATTTAATTGTTTTCCAAACCCACTCCATGGGTATCCTTTGCTCTGTACCAATCCGTTTACAATACCTAGGTTTCAAAATGGCACTTTAAACACTAACGGCTAGATTTAGAGTTTGGTGGTAGCCGTCAAAACCAGCGTTAGAGGCTCCTAACGCTGGTTTTGGGCTACCGCTGGTATTTGGAGTCAGTCAGGAAAGGGTCTAACGCTCACTTAGCAGCCGCGACTTTTCCATACCGCCATTTGCGTATCATATCTTTTCAATGGGATCTTTCTAACACTGGTATTTAGAGTCTTGGCTGAAGTGAGCGTTAGAAATCTAACGACAAAACTCCAGCCGCAGAAAAAAGTCAGTAGTTAAGAGCTTTATGGGCTAACGCCGGTTTATAAAGCTCCTAACTACTGTGCTCTAAAGTACACTAACACCCATAAACTACCTATGTACCCCTAAACCGAGGTCCCCCCATATCGCCGCCACTCTATTAAAATTTTTTAACCCCTAATCTGCTGACCGCACACCGCCACCACCTACGTTATCCCTATGTACCCCTAATCTGCTGCCCCTAATACCGCCGACCCCTATATTATATTTATTAACCCCTAATCTGCCGCCCCCGCTATCGCTGACCCCTGCATATTATTATTAACCCCTAATCTGCCGCTCCGTACACCGCCGCAACCTACGTTATCCCTATGTACCCCTAATCTGCTGCCCCTAACACCGCCGACCCCTATATTATATTTATTAACCCCTAATCTGCCGCCCCCAACGTCGCCTCCACCTACCTACAATAATTAACCCCTAATCTGCCGACCGGATCTCACCGCTACTCTAATAAATGTATTAACCCCTAAAGCTAAGTCTAACCCTAACACTAACACCTCCCTAAGTTAAATATAATTTAAATCTAACGAAATAAATGTACTCTTATTAAATAAATTATTCCTATTTAAAGCTAAATACTTACCTCTAAAATAAACCCTAATATAGCTTCAATATAAATTATAATTATATTGTAGCTATTTTAGGATTTATTTTTATTTTACAGGCAACTTTGTAATTATTTTAACCAGGAACAATAGCTATTAAATAGTTAATAACTATTTAATAGCTACCTAATTAAAATAATTACAAAATTACCTGTAAAATAAATCCTAACCTAAGTTACAATTAAACCTAACACTACACTATCAATAAATAAATTAAATAAACTACCTACAATTATCTACAATTAAACCTAACACTACACTATCAATAAATTAATTAAATACAATACCTACAAATAAATACAATTAAATAAACTACCTAAAGTACAAAAAATAAAAAAGAACTAAGTTACAAAAAATAAAAAAATATTTACAAACATTAGAAAAATATTACAACAATTTTAAACTAATTACACCTACTCTAAGCCCCCTAATAAAATAACAAAGCCCCCCAAAATAAAAAATGCCCTACCCTATTCTAAAATTAAAATAGAAAAGCTCTTTTACCTTACCAGCCCTGAAAAGGGCCCTTTGCGGCGCATGCCCCAAAGAATTCAGCTCTTTTGCCTGTAAAAAAAAACATGCAATACCCCCCCAACATTACAACCCACCACCCACATACCCCTTATCTAACCCAAACCCCCCTTAAATAAACCTAAAACTAAGCCCCTGAAGATCTCCCTACCTTATCTTCACCACGCCGGGTTCACCGATCGATCCAGAAGAGCCTCCGATGTCTTGATCCAAGCCCAAGTGGGGGGCTGAAGATGTCCATGATCCGGCTGAAGTCTTCATCCAAGCGGGAGTTGAAGAGGTCCATGATCCAACTGAAGTCTTCTATCAAGCGGCATCTTCAATCTTCTTTCTTCCGGATCCATGAAGTTCATCCCGCCGACGCGGAACCTCCATCTTTACCGACGACTTCCCGACGAATGACGGTTCCTTTAAGGGACGTTATCCAAGATGGCGTCCCTCGAATTCCGATTGGCTGATAAGATTCTATCAGCCAATCGGAATTAAGGTAGGAAAATTCTGATTGGCTGAAGAAATCAGCCAATCAGATTCAAGTTCAATCCGATTGGCTGATCCAATCAGCTAATCAGATTGAGATTGCATTTTATTGGTTGTTCCGATCAGTAGTAGTTAGTTTATTTAATTGTATTTATTTGTAGGTATTGTATTTGATTAATTTATTGATAGTGTAGTGTTAGGTTTAATTGTAGATAATTGTAGGTAGTTTATTTAATTTATTTATTGATAGTGTAGTGTTAGGTTAAATTGTAACTTAGGTTAGGATTTATTTTACAGGTAATTTTGTAATTATTTTAAATAGGTAGCTATTAAATAGTTATTAACTATTTAATAGCTATTTTACCTGGTTAAAATAATTACAAAGTTGCCTGTAAAATAAAAATAAATCCGAAAATAGCTACAATATAATTATAATTTATATTGTAGCTATATTAGGGTTTATTTTACAGGTAAGTATTTAGCTTTAAATAGGAATAATTTATTTAATAAGAGTTAATTTATTTCGTTAGATTTAAATTATATTTAATTTAGGGGGGTGTTAGTGTTAGGATTAGACTTAGCTTTAGGGGTTAATACATTTATTAGAGTAGCGGTGAGATCCGGTCGGCAGATTAGGGGTTAATTATTGTAGGTAGGTGGAGGCAACGTTGGGGGCGGCAGATTAGGGGTTAATAAATATAATAAAAGGGTCGGCGGTGTTAGGGGCATCAGATTAAGGGTACATAGGTATAATGTAGGTTGCAGCGGTGTACGGAGCGGCAGATTAGGGGTTAATAATAATATGCAGGGGTCAGCGATAGCGGGAGCGGTAGATTAGAGGTTAATAAGTATAAGGTTAGGGGTGTTTAGACTCGGGGTACATGTTAGGGTGTTAGGTGCAGACATAGGAAGTGTTTCCCCATAGGAAACAATGGGGCTGCGTTAGGAGCTTAACGCTGCTTTTTTGCAGGTGTTAGGTTTTTTTTCAGCTCAAACTGCCCCATTGTTTTCTATGGGGGAATCGTGCACGAGCACGTTTTTGAAGCTGGCCGCGTCCGTAAGCACCGCTGGTATCAAGAGTTGCAGTGGCGGTAAATATGCTCTACGCTCCCTTTTTTGGAGCCTAACGCAGCCATTCTGTGAACTCTAAATACCAGCGGTATTTAAAAGGTGCGGGGGAAAAAAAGCATGCGTAGCTAACGCACCCCTTTGGTCTCAGAACTCTAAATCTAGCCAAAAGTTATTGGTTTAAGTATTTTGAACATGCAGTGCTGAAAATAGTGGGCAGGATAACGTGACATCATCGGTGAATAAAAGATATAACTTTTAGAACGTTATGAAACTTCGTTTTGGAGAAAATATAGGTCAGTAGGTTTTAATTAATGTTTATTAACTTTAATATGTTAGTTGTTTAGCTTAAAAATTATAACAGAATGTAATCCTTTAAGTGTCAGGCATCGAAGCTGCTCTGGGAATAGCGCTGGTTTCTCCATTGTCAATGAGCTGTATGATCCTTACTGCTGCAGGACATGTTGCAGACAGGTGTGGCGGAAGCTATGGAAGTCACACTCTGCATGACCTCAGACTGCTTTTCTGTATTGAGATTTAATCCCGATGATTTTATTACAAGGACAGAGACTCATATTTTGCAATACTTTTCCTTTTACTGCTCAAATAACATTTTTAAAGTTAAACAAGTAAACAGACATAACAGAAAAAACTTTAACATAACCAACAACATGAAAATAACATATTGACAGCAGGTATCCAATCAGATCACGACATTGCCCATAAAGAGCCCAGAAAACCGTTATTAGTCCTCTTTTCTTTTTGCTGCTCTATGAGATAAGTATAATGGGTTTTAAATAAAAATGTATTTCTTTGTTCTGTTTTATTTTATTAAATGTTAATTTTTCTTTGATATCATTGTTATTTTCTATTTATTTCTCTTGTGTGTTTTGTCGCATATTGTATTTTAATTCATTGTTTTATTTCCAGATTTTCTATATTTCTGTGGTTCCATTTTTCCTATTTGTCATTATTTAACTTTATTTATGGTTCATTTCATTCATGCCTTTTTCGTTATATATTTTAATTGTATACCGCATATCTATATTTTATTTTCTCTCCTCATTGCTTGTTCCGGTTTTACTCCGTTTTCGCTTTTGCCACTGCTTTATGCAGATCGTTCATCCTTGCCTTCTGTCTGCCATTTTGCTTTCTTCTTCACTTTTCCATTTTGCTTTCTTCTTTCTTTTGGCTCCTCCCTTTCTTCTCTATCATCACGAGACTCATTTTCCTGCTTCCTCCTTCTCCTTCCTGCCCTTTGTAACCCCCCTGATTACCTGTGACCTCAGCTTGTGCTGGATATCGTTATTTTGAAAATTTGTTGCAATTTATATTGCTACTAGCTCTTTCTACTAACGTTTTTTTTATATACACCTGTTTTTGTTATTAATTGCATCATACATACATTATTTAAATTGATTGCTCTAGTTTTTTAGTCTGTTTTATTTATTCAGGCTTTATTATAAATCTCTTATTACTTATATTATAATTTGTTCATAGTTTTATATAGCATTGATTTAGAATTACTTATTTTATTTATTCTAAATATGTCTCAGGAGAATATAACTCACATTCCTATTACAAGCGTTAAATCAATTTCAAGAACAGATGTCACAGATTAAATAAGCCATTATATCTGTTCAAACCCCTCAAATTAATACTGATATTAACCCTTTACCTAAAAAAGGCTTCTGCTAAAACTAAGCATTTAAAGGAACAGTACGCAAAATCTTTGCAAGATAAAAATAAAAGAAAGGCTGGTTCACGTCTGATTTCTTCATACAAAATTTATTGGAGCTAAGAATTTTAATATTAAGAGAGGTACTGAAAGATTTCTTAAAGCTTGTCAGGACAAATATTTGGATTTATTAGATCCTATTACTAAGTTATTCGAACTCTCTGAGGAGTATATTTATAATTAATCTATTTTAGATCCTTATGTTATGAGAGAGTGGTTACAAAGATTAGTTTACCTTTTAGGTGACGTTAATTCAGCCATGGCAACACAAAGGAGACGTTTAGTCCTAAAATGAATTGACCCCAAGATTGCAGATTTCGCTCCAACAGAAATGGATCAGAAAGCCAATGGCCTTCTTTTTGGAGAGTCTGGCCTCAAAAAATTAAATAATTATGTTAATGAGTTTAACTCTTTAAATTAAATTAAATTGAAAACAAAAAAGATATTTTATCAAACCAATAGAATTTTTGATAGAGCCGGGAAAGGCAGAGGCCACTATCCCGGCCATTTCCAGGGAGTCTCTACGTCTCAATTCCAAAATTTCCCAACCCCATCAATCTCCCATTCAAATTTTTTTCCCCTCAAGAGGAAGACAATTGACTTCAAGACAGTTCAGAAACCGTCCATCTCACAGACCATTCATCGGTAAGTTTTCTCACCTTTCATTACACTCTTTTCCCCCCACAAAAAAAATAGGAGGCCGATTAGCCCTTTATTTAAAAAAAATGTTTTTTAATCACAAAAGATCCTTGGATCATTCAAACTGTTTCAGGTTTTCACCTTCTCTTTTCTTCCCCTCCTATTCAAAACACTCTTTCATGTCCAATTGTTTTTTCCCAGTCGGATTACAATCTTTTATTAAGAAAAGAAGCTATAGAACACCTTTTAAACCCTACAGATTCCTTTATCAGCAACATGTTTCTAGTAAAGAAAAAAGAAGGTTCTTATCGTCCAGTTATAAATTTAAGACTGTTAAATCTCCATCTGGAATACAATCATTTCAAGATGGAAGGTATTCATCTCTTGAGGGATTGTCTTCTCGACAGAGATTGGCTAGTTTGATTAGATCTAAAAAACGCTTATTTGACCATCCAATTCATTGAAACTTCAGGAAATGTCTTTGTTTTCTTTGGAAGTATCAAGTTTGGCAGTTTACATGTCTTCCATTTGGTCTTTGTTCCGCTCCGCTTTTACAAAAGTTTTAAAACCTGTAGTTTCTTGGTTGAGAATGAGAGGTATTCGTTTGATCATTTATTTGGACGTTATCCTCATTTTTCTACAGGACCCTATTATTCTTTTGGACCAATTGAATACTACCATGAACCTTCTCCAGAATCTAGGTTTCATTACCAACCTCAAGAAATCTATCCTTTCTCCCACTCAAAATTTAGTTTTTTTTGTGATTCGTTATCAATACTGTTTCCTCTACTTTGAGTCTTCCTGTGGACAAGATCAAGAAGATAAAGAAATAAATAAATTATCTTCTCAAAAATCTTTTTTTTCTATTTGTGCTCTTACAAGGATTATAGGCCTTATTTCTTCTTTAATTCAAGCAATATTTCCTGCACACCTTCATTATCGAGCTCTTCAAAGACTGACTGAAGATTCATTATCTTCGTTTAGGCTATTCTTATTTTCAGAACATCTCTTTGTCAGAAGAAGCAAGGTTGGAACTTTTTTGGTGGTTATCAAATATGGAAGCTTGGAATGGGAAAGCTATTTTCGGAAAATCTCCAGATATTATCATAGAATCAGATGCGAGCAATTCTGGTTGGGGTGCAAGATTGGGTCCTGGGAAACTTCATATAAATTCTTCTGGATCACCTTCAAGCTCCTTACCCATGCAGATAACATAAAAAGACAGATGTGCCACATGGCCCAATGGTCATCAGTTCAAACAGCCACTGGTTGGCTGAGAAACGCGTTGCTAAGAATTGTAATATTTCAAATAAAGTAAGTTACTTATACTTACCACTTGTTGCCATACTATACTTTATTACTCCTGGATTTCTACTTTTTATCACTGGATTGCTGGATGTTCCTGACTACCTGAGAATAAGCCTACTGGGTAACTACATTGATCCCAGCTTGCCTTTATTGCATCAAGGGAGATGCTCTACCAAATGTGAGTGCATTATATACTATATCACACCTCGCTTGTGCAAACAGTACTAGGCAATATAGGCACCATTGTGTTTTATATTATCATCCACACATTACCAAACATCCTCTTGAGGCCAGTCTTCTGGGTGAATGTTATTGATCCCAGACTGCTCCCTTTGCACCATTAGGGGTGCTACAATACATGTGAGTGTACCTGATACACATATAATCATTCCAATTGTATCCAACAATATTGGGCCATGTGGCGCATCTGTCTTTTTATGTTGTCTGCAGATCATTGATCCTGGATCGTGGCCTTGATCCTTTACAGATAGCTGACTCAATCAATCATCTGATGTTTGAGACCACCATCTTCTAAGAGACTTTCTCACAGTTAGATATTAAGAGCCATTAACTGTTTTGGTTTAATTATTTATACATCTTAAGTATATAAGTATATATATTATTTGTTTATATATATTATTTGTTGCAATATCAATAGTGTGGTTATAGAATAACACTGATATTTACTTTTATATTTTCTACTTATATTATTTTATATTTGCTATGACCCTTAGGGTCTTTTACACTTATTTTCTCTAATACTAAATACAGCTCACAAGTGGTTATATAGTAAATTATCTTGTGATATATATTATACTGCTGATTACCTATTGAGTCACACCTGTCTATTTACTAGCTACCTAACACAGTTCCTAATCATTAGTCTTGGTTTAGCAAGGGCACCCCCTAATAATATTATATTCCTTACCCATGAGTTCAAGGCCCTACACAACATCGGACCCGGATACATCAACCACCACGTTCATTTCTACACCCCCGCCAGACAACTACGATCGGCCGACCAAGCACTCGCAGTCATCTCCTGCATCAGCAAATTCACAGCGTGTGGAAGATCCTTCTCCCACATTGCAGCAAAGACATGGAACACCCTCCTGCTGCAGCTCAGACAATCCACCTCCCTTACAAAGTTCAGAAAGGACTTCAAAACCTGACTCTTCGACTGAACACCTATCCCCTTCCCCCTCACCCCCCTAATCCTATCTGCTTTCACTTAGCGCCTTGAGACCCTCACGGGTGATTAGCTTGCGCTCTATAAGTACCCAATAGATAGATAGATAGATAGATACATAGACAGCATCCTCTACCTCTGATTGCTATTGATGTCACTGAAGAGTTTACCGTTGAGAAGAGTTGGGGCTCTCGTATCCAATTGCAATGTTTTATTCAGTTAAAGGAATATGGCCCTTTCTCAGGCTCCAATACTACTATGCCTATTTAATCAACCCGATCCTTCTTATCTTTAAAGGTGAAGGGCATGCTATATATAGGTCTGAAACTTTGAAAGTTTATTTTAATAGTTTTACTTCAGGAAGAGATGTTGTTGCAGAAAGTTTTAAAAGATATTTGAGATAAACAATTGTTGCTTGGTTAACAACAATACATGTAATGTGAGTAAACTATATTTATCTGAAAGTCACCATTGAGCAGGTTTTGATTGAAGAACAATCCAGTTGTACAGTACAAAAATAATAATAGATAGAGCATGCAATTTTAAGCAACTTTCTAATTTACTCATTTTATCAATTTTCTTCATTCTCTAGCTATCTTTATTTGAAAAGCAAGAATGTAAGTTTAGAATCAGGCCCATTTTTGGTTCACAACCTGGGTTGTCCTTGCTGATTGGACAGCACAAATAAACAAGTGCTGTCCAGGGATTGAACCAAAAATTGGCTGGCTCCTTAGCTTAGATGCTTTCTTTTTAAAATAAAGATAGCAAGAGAACGAAGAAAAATTGATAATAGGAGTAAATTAGAAAGTTGCTTAAAATTGCCTGCTCTATCTGAATCATGAAAGAAAACATTTGGGTTTAGTATCCCTTTAAATAATTAACGATGCTCATTTCTTAAGATGTTAATAATAATGGGGAAAAATGGCATTGTAACATTTCAGGCATTCATCATCAATGGCAAATTGATTTAATTTTAACTTTAGTCACTTTCTTTTTAATTTTATTAAAGTAAATGTCAATTTTGGTGAACTAATGCCTGTTTTTTTAATAATCCTATAAAAAACAAGGGCACTTTAATTCATCAAAATTAACATTTCACTAGTTTTCTTAAAAAACGTACCTTTTAATCCTGACAGCCGCTCCAGCGATTCCCCCGGCCGCCGGAAGCCTCTGTGACGTCAGAAGTGATGAATCCGGCTTTTTCCAATCACGGCTTCCACAGAATCTTGGCCTGAGGCAATGCCGTGATTGGAGGAAGCCGGATTTGATTTTGGACCCGCGAAGACGGCTTGCGACGGGCGGAGGAAGTTCTGGAGCGGCTGCCAGAATTTAAAGGGAAATTATTATGATTAAAATGATTATTAAAAACCGGGCACTAATTCATCAAAATTGACATTCACTTTAAGGTCTTTGAAAACATTTGTGTAAATATCCTTGAAAACATTTGACAAATTTGATTATTATAGTTATTTATGATTATATATATTAATAGTTTTTTCTCATTATTAATCATTGGTTTTAATAATTCAAATGGTCATCTAATGAATTTGAATGGCTTTGAAAAGGAAGTTATTAATTAACCAAGCTGCTTTATAATGTTTTTATAAAGAAATTGCGATGGATTGAAATGGGAAGCAATAACGTTTCTGTAGTATTGAAACATTTTATATCTTCATAGTATTTTGATTATTACTTATATTAAAGGGACAATGTACTTAGGCAAGCAACTGTAATGGACTGGGCTCTCTGTCTCTCCTATCCCCACTGAGGGTTTATTTCTGCTTCTGCCTCTTCTTCATATCACTTTTCTGCAACATAAAGGTAAAGGATCTATCTGTAAACAATTTAATAAACTCCAGCAGGTATAACAAAGCATTGGATACACATTAAAAGGAAGAACATTTTAAAGTACACTGTACCTTTAACGTAACATTTATTTTTCTTCCTCATTATTAGCAGCCTTAAAGGGACATTAAACCCAAAATGTTTCTTTAAAAATTCAAAAAGAGAATACAATTTAAAAAACATTCCAATTTACTTCTTTTATCTAATTTGTTTAGTTCATTAGATATCCTTTGTTGAAGAAATAGCAATGCACATGGGTGAGTCAATCACATGAGGCATTTACAGTATCTCACTAAAGTGAGTACACCCCTTACATGTTTGTAAATATTTTATTATATCTTTTCATGTGACAACACTGATGAAATTACACTTTGCTACAATGTAAAGTTGTGACTGTACAGCCTGTATAATAGTGTAAATCTGCTGTCCCCTCAAAATAACTCAACACACAGCTATTAATGTCTAAACCATTGGCAACAAAAGTGAGTACACCCCTAAGTGGAAAGGTCCAAATTGGGCCCAAAGTGTCAATATTTTGTGTGGCAACTATTATTTTCAAGCACTGCCTTAACCCTCTTGGGCATGGAGTTCACCAGAGCTTCACAGGTTGCCACTGAAGTCCTCTTCCACTCCTCCATGACAACATCACTGAGCTGGTGGATGTTAGAGACTTTGTGCTCCCCCACCTTCCGTTTGAGGATGCCCCACAGATGCACAATAAGGTTTAAATCTGGAGACATGCTTGGCCAGTCCATCACCTTTACCCTCAGCTTCTTTCTTAAGCATCTTGGAGGTGTGTTTCAGGTCCTTATCATGTTGGAATACTGCCTTGCTGTCCAGTCTCCGAAGGGAGGGGATCATGCTCTGCTTCAGTATGTCACAGTACATGTTGGCATTCATGGTTCCCTCAATGAACTGTAGCTCCCCAGTGCCGACAGCACTAATGCAGGCCCAGACCATGACACTCCCACCACCATGCTTGACTGTAGGCAAGACACACTTGTCTTTGTACTCCTTACCTGGTTTCCGCCACACACCTTGACACCATCTGAACTAAATACGTTTCTCTTGGTCTCATTGGACCACAGGACATGGTTCCAGTAATCCATGTCCTTAGTCTGCTTGTCTTCAGCAAACTGTTTGTGGGCTTTCATGTGCATCATCTTTAGAAAAGGCTTCCTTCTGGGATGACAGCCATGCAGACCAATTTGAGGCAAACCCCTTCAACCTCTGCAGCAATGCTGGCAGCACTCATACGTATATTTCTCAAAGACAACCTCTGGATATGACGCTGAGCACGTGCACTCAACTTCTTTGATCGACCATGGCGAGGCGTGAAACCTGTCCTGTGAAACCGCTGTATGGTCTTGACCACTGTGCTGCAGCTCAGTTTCAGGGTCTTGGCAATCTTCTTATAGCTTAGGCCATCTTTATGTAGAGCAACAATTCTTTTTTCAGATCCTCAGAGAGTTCTTTGCCATGAGGTGCCATGTTGAACTTCCAGTGGCCAGTATGAGAGAGTGTGAGAGTGATAACACCACATTTAACACACCTGCTCCACATTCACACCTGAGACCTTGTAACACTAACGAGTCACATGACACCCGGGAGGGAAAATGGCTAATTGGGCTCAATTTGGACATTTCCACTTAGGGGTGTACTCACTTTTGTTGCCAATGGTTTAGACATTAATGGCTGTGTGTTAAGTTATTTTGAGAGGACAACAAATTTACACTGTTATACAGGCTGTACACTCAATACTTTACATTGTAGCAAAGTGTCATTTCTTCAGTGTTGTCACATGAAAAGATATAATAAAATATTTACAAAAATGTGAGGGGTGTACTCACTTTTGTGAGATACTGTATGTGCAGCCACCAATCAGCAGCTACTGAGCCTATCTAGATATGCTTTTCAGCAAAGAATATCAAGAGAATTAAGCAAATTAGATAATAGAAGTATTGCTTGTTCTGTCTAAATCATGAAAGAAAAATTTGGGTTTCACGTCCCTTTAACACTGAAAGATAAAATAAACATGTTTAATTATTTTTTTGGCATTTGAATCTTTTAAAACTTACGCAGTAATTTAAATAAAAAAAGAATGTCCTAAACTTGTGTTGACCTTTCGTGCTTGCTACCAAAGCTAATAAAACAATAATGTCCCATATGATTAATGGAAACTAGCCTTTTTCTACAAGTAAAAAACAACAAGACATTATAGTCTATTAAATAATCCAAGGGTGCAGAATTGCAATTACTTTATCAACCATTGATTTTTTTCAGAGTGGGAGAAAGATTTATAACACAAAGCATTTTAGATCATTAGTGAAAGTTAATTATTGAGGATTTTTTTTCCTACAGTCACTGTCTACTTAAGTATTTTTTCACTGTCATGTTTTGAGAAAATGACATCTCAATAACAAGATAAAGTTACAAAAACCAATAAACTTTCCCTAAATTTCTCAAAATATATATTTTTCTTTATAGTTGTGTAAACTTAGATTTGTGTTACCATAATTAATTTACAAAAGAGTGGACTTGAATAAAATTCCTCTCAACTTTTACATTATTTTCCTATAATAGGAAATTTAAATCAAAAATTAAATTTTTCATAAAATGTTTAATTATGTGGCCAAAACCCACCAAAAAGCTTTGAAATGTTATTTCATTATAAAGGTACATAAAGGACATTGGGCTCCATGTATAAACCTGATAATAGAGATTTGTAATAATTGCAGTGTGACTAATGTTACCTAACCTCTTTGCCAATTAAAATCACCCTGGCCTGATCAGACCCAACACAGTTATCTTTGGTGAGATTAGGAAGAAGGTTTACAGAACAGTGTTTTTCCATTGCTGGTGGTGAGTGCTGGTGGACAGGTTACATGCCTGGGAACATTGTATTCAGGCAGTTTGTTAAAGAAGGGCATTTATATATTTATATTATAAGCCCAAAGCCACAGCCTATATTTCAGGAGTCAGAATTGTCACACATATCAAAGTCAAAGAAAGGGCATTTGCAGGGTCAGTAAACCATCAATTTTTTTGTGCCTACAAAATTAAACTTGGAAACTGGAATGTGCCTTTGTGATCATGAGTTCAATAATGTAGGTGCAATCACTTTGAAATCTCATTTAAGGGTCTTCTAGGCAGGTACAATGTTGCATGGCAGCGGGTTCATGATTTACAGTAATGATAAAAACAAGTATAAGAAGATAAGTCTTTTCAATAAAAACTCATATTTGCCAACCTGTTTTCAGTTTATAGCAAAATAGAAAGGGTGATTTAACAAACAACAGAAATAAATATTGCCCAAAACAAAACTTGTCAAAGTTTAAAAATGACCATATAGCAATAGAAAAATGGTGCCCAGTCTGCTCATCCTGACAACATAAAAGATGCAGTCAGATGGTTTTGGAGTGGTGCGGATGGAAACAGATTACAATACTTTACTTGTAAAACCCAACTTAAAATATGCAGTGCTGTTAATGGCAATTATGACAGCAATGGTATAACAATCAAACGTTAAAATTAAATATAAAAAATAGAAATATGCCCATCATACCAAGATATCTATGGCATTCATATGGTTAATCACTGTTGATGATGGGTTTTGATTATAATAGGTTAATGTCACCCATGTAAATTAGTATTTCCCTTGCACAATTAAAAAAGGAGTTATGTGAATAAACCTTAACTGTAACCTTAAGAGGTTTGAATAGGCTATTGTATCAGTCAGTTTTCGTTGACTATACAGTTTTTATTTAGAAAACAGATACTTAACACAAAAAAACACCTTTTACGGAACTGTTTAGTTGAGAACTCATTCACAGCTGCAGGCTTTTGAAAACACAACAAAATTGCATTGTGATCACTCAAGAAACTAAACAACCAATTTGGTCAGAAAGCCAAAAGTATTTTCTGATGCAAATCGGTGATAGATTGTGATCGACCCCACAATGTCCTTTTGTCCTTTATAACTGGGTGCTTAAAGGTACATCAACCCAAAAAATGTTCTTTCATGATTTAGGTAGAACATACAATTTTAAACAACTTTCCAGTTTACTTCTATTATCACATTTACTTCATTCTCTTGGTATCATTTGTTGAAGGAGCAGCAATGCACTACTGGTTTCTAACTGAACACATTTGTGAGCCAATGACAATCGGTATATATGTGCAGCCACCAATCAGCAACTAGAATCTAGGTTCTTTGCTGCTCCCAATCTTTCCTAGATAAACCTTTCAGCAAAGGATAACAAGGGAATGAAGCAAATTAAATAAAAGAAGCCAATTGGAAAGCTTTTTTTTAAATTGTATGTTCTTTCTAAATCATGAATGTCTAATTATGAATGTACTGTCCCTTTAATTACAGCAATGGAGATCAAACCCCTGTGTGTTTAACCTCTCCAAATTTGGACACCCAGAATGTTCCCAGATGCTCAACAGAATGCAACCAGTGACTGGAGCCCATGTATATATGCCTTCTCCTGTTTTGCTCACCAGTTGTATCCTTATTTAGAGCAGCACAGACACTTAAAATCATTTAAAAATATACTTCTAATTGTCATAAACAATGGATTTGGCTATGTAATGGAATTTAGAAATGATACCAGAAAATTGTCATTTCACAATCATACATTAATTACAACTTTTAGGTATAGATAACAAGTGGAGCTAAATTTTTGCATGGCATCTCAAGACTCAGTAAATTGTGAAAGAGTGTAATGCATACCTCAGGTATACTGCGTTCATCTGTGTACTTGTATTACAAGTTGAAAGTATAATTGTACAAACTGGGATTACAGGAACCGCGCCTGTACAGAGACAAATGATAGTTATGCGAGAATGAAGCGGCTCATTAGTTTCAGAGGAAGAAATGG
Organism: Bombina bombina; assembly: GCF_027579735.1. Lineage (NCBI taxonomy): Eukaryota > Metazoa > Chordata > Amphibia > Anura > Bombinatoridae > Bombina > Bombina bombina. The sequence goes on from NC_069499.1 coordinate 1,312,822,267, forward strand.
AACCTGTTTACATGTTTTATAGTGTAAGAAAAGTTAAAAAGCTCACTATCATAGCTGTGAAAAATCATAATTCTAGACCAAAACTTCTTTAAAATATTTTTTTTTTACTATAAGCGAGAATATAATGAACAAGTTTACAGTATAATGCATAAAAATTACACGTCATACACACATATACTGTATAATCATCATGCCCACCTAAAATGGCTTAAACAATAATCTTCTTATTATTTTTCTATTAAAAAAACAAATACCATTGATTTCATAATATCTAAATAAATTATTATCAGAGCAGAACATCATTAAATACTGCACTTTCAAAAATAGTCTTAATGAGTATACATCATTTTATATTTATTGTTTTTTTCTCCCCTTTAATTTATTACCAATGGTCAATTTTACCTGATGGAGTATTAAATTGCTACAAATATCTCCTTAACTTTATTTTGTCATTTGAAACATCTGCTTTTGCCTGTTGTATTTTTACTTATGCTGCAAATTCCAATACTCAATTACTTGTTAAGGAAAGCTTTATTAAAAAAAAAAGTTTGGAAAAAATCAAGTTCCCAGTGTGGGGGTGGGACAGAGAGATAATAAAAGGTTTATTTTACCATTGTTACATAGATAAGCTAATGAGGTCTGCTCTCCCTCCAAGCTCAGAACATTTGATTGGGTCAGGGTTTCAGTAACCAGAGATAGCTATTTCATATACAAAACAAAGCCATTTCCCAAATATTTTAAACTCTGCAACTGGTATAACAAGTAATTGTAAACACATCAAGGGGAAACCAATTTTACAGAATATATCCATTTAAGTTCTTAAAATATCATTAGTGTGTTTAGTCTGTGCACAAAGCTGGAAAAAAGATGCCAATTTTATGGTTTGTAAAGTCCTGCATGAGCAGTCACAATGATTTCCAGCATTCATGTTAGTAGTGCTTGAGTGAAATGGTTAACCATGGATTTGAAATATGAGTGGGAGTTTCTACTTTGCGCTAGTCAGTGAAAGTATAGGGATCTTTAGTTACCATGAACTTGAACAATTGATGTTGCTATATATTTATTTTTTCAGTCCCAACTTGTAATACAGGTTCTAGCTGTAAAAATATAGCAACCTTGTGATTTTGTTTTGCTTCTTATGGTAACGATTGTGCTCCACTTGTAATTTAGCTCTTAATGTTTTCCATTTTTATCTGCTTATGTACATAAACCATTTTGAGCTCTATCTTTTTGTCTTGATGGCATATATTGCTTTTATTAACAATGAATATGAATAGTGCAGTGTTTGTAGCAGAGTTATCTCAAAGATCTTACTCTGCTTGTAATTGCTCTATAAATGTAATGGCAAAAAAGGGTCTGTGTTTCAATGTATCCCTCCCTCAGATTGCAATCAAATTATTGGACCATTAGATAAACTTAAGTCAGTGATATTGTGATTGTCAGAATTTGATCTACAGGCATCACATTTAAACAGAAAAACATATAATTAGATGTGCTTGTGAGTTCAAGGAACATTTGTTGCATGTGTATTTAACCAATGTGCAAAATATAAATTGCAGCCTCCAGAAAAAAGAAAAAAAAAAAAGATTATTCTCTCCTACAATTCACAGTGACACTGGCCCTTAGATACATACAAAACACAAAATATATACCAGACTGAGTACACATCCTATGACCCTGCAAAACTCACAGCCCTGGGTGCTCACCAGCACTCACAGACAGCTTTTCAGGGACTCAGGCCACGCCTGGGTGCAAGCCAGGAAAATTGCTGTGAAGTGACTGTAAAAAATTGTGTTTGTTGGAAAACGTTTATTATAATATTTATGGTAAAAGTAGTATTAGCCTGTAAAATTCTATGCATAGATTGCTCATAGAGCATAGGCTCATTTACATCTGCCCATTAAATGAACATATAGAAGGAGACCAGGAATATTAATTCCACAAAGGTTTTCAAGTGCCTATGATTTCAGCAAAATTACATTGTTAAATGGTTTTTAAACACATCTTTTTCATGTAACTTATATCATCACCTGCTACTCCCAGGAACTTCCCGTCCATCTGACTATGATAGAAGTGCAGTGGTGCAAGTCAGTGAACAGTGTTGTGCTTCAGGGTGGGGATATGCACACACATCAGTGCCCCCCTAGACCCAGTAGACACCAGGATAGCCCTTCATGGAACCTGGATTTTCTTTGCTGTAGGGAGGTGAAGGAAAGTTTCAAAATGAGTTTAAAACATATATAAAATAATACCTACTAATAGAGGCTTTGGGGACTGTTGTTACACTCACATACACAACATATATATACTGTATATACAGTTGTGCTCATAAGTTTACATAGCCTGGGAGAATTTATGATTTCTTGGCCATTTTTCAGAGAATATGAATGATAACACAAAAACTTTTCTTTCACTCATGGTTAGTATTTGGTTGAATACATTTATTATCAATCAACTGTGTTTACTCTTTTTAAATCATAATGACAACAGAAACTACCCAAATGATCCTGATAAAAAGTTTACATACCCTGGTGATTTTGGCCTGATAACATGCACACAAGTTGACACAAAGGGGTGTAAATGGCTATTAAAGGTAACCATCCTCACCTGTAATTTGTTTGCTTGTAATGAGTATGTGTGTATAAAAGGTCAATGAGTTTCTGGACTCCTGACAGACCGTTGCATCTTTCATCCAGTGCTGCATTGACGTTTCTGGATTCTTAGTCATGGGGAAAGAAAAATAATTGTCAAAGGATCTGTGGGAAAAAAGGTAGTTGAACTGTATAAAACAGGAAAGGGATATAAAAAGATATCCAAGGAATTGAGAATGCAAATCAGCAGTGTTCAAACTCTAATCAAGAAGTGGAAAATGAGGCATTCTGTTTGATAACATATTGCATTCATCTTGTCATCAATTCTGACCAAATTTCCTGTGCCTTTGTAGCTCACACATACCCAAAACATCAGTGATCCACCTCCGTGTTTCACAGAAGGAATGGTGTACCTTTCATCATAGGCCTTGTTGACTCCTCTCCAAATGTAGCGTTTATGGTTGTGGCCAAAAAGCTCAATTTTGGTCTCATCGCTCCAAATGACTTTGTGCCAGAAGGTTTGAGGCTTGTCTCTGTGCTGTTTGCATATTGTAAGCTGGATACTTTGTGCCATTTGCGTAGTAATGGCTTTCTTCTGGCGACTCGACCATGCAGCCCATCTTTCTTCAAGTGCCTCCTTATTGTGCATCTTGAAACAGACACACCACATGTCCTGTATTTCACTTGAAGTTATTTGTGGGTTTGTCTTTGCATCCCAAACAATTTTCCTGGCAGTTGTGAATTAAATTTTAGTTGGTCTACCTGACCGTGGTTTGGTTTCAACAGAACCCCTAATTTTCCACTTCTTTATTAGAGTTTGAACACCGCTGATTTGCATTCTCAATTCCTTGGATATCTTTTTATATCACTTTCCTGTTTTATACAGTTCAACTACCTTTTCCAGCAGATCCTTTTACAATTATTTTGCTTTCCCCATGACAGTGCAGCACTGAATGAAAGATGCAAGGGTCTGTCAGGAGTCCAGAAACTCATTGACATTTTATACACACACACTAATTACAAGCAAACAGATCACAGGTGAGGATGGTTACCTTTAATAGCCATTCAAACCCCTTTGTGTCAACTTGTGTGCATGTTATCAGGCCCAAATCACCAGGGTATGTAGAATCATTTGGGTAGTTCCTGTTGTCATTATGATTTAAAAAGAGTGAACACAGTTGATTGATAATAAATTTCTTCATCCAAACACTAACCATGAGTGAAAGAAAAGTTTTTGTGTTATCATTCATATTCTCTGAAAAATGGCCAAGAAATCATAAATTCTGCCAGGGTATGTAAACCTATGAGCACAACTGTATATATATATATATATATATATATATATATATATATATATATATATATATATATATATATATATATATATATATATATATATATATATATATATATATATATATATATATATGTGTGTGTGTGTGTGTGTATGTATGTACATACGTGCATGCATACACAAAATATTGTGATTTTCTGCTATTTACAAATCTGTAGTGCATGTTAAAAAAACTAATTTAGATGAACAGAGAAAAAAAAATACTTTAACATCCTTTAACACTGTTACTGCAGGTACACACAGCACCATGGTAATTAACCTATTTTATGCAACAGCAGAAATATTATTAACTTCCTGCTAGCTAGTAACATACAGAAGTGCAATGAATACAAATATAACCACTCACACACAACATCTGCTCTGCCTTCTCCCCTTCTAATCTTTCTTCCCATCAATGAGCAGCGTAAAAGATTAGATTGTTTATGATATATTACAAATCGTTTAATTAACTATAGAAATTTAAGAATATAAGTGTGTGTATGTATATATAATGCAAAACTGAACAGCTAGCACTCACTGATTTTGAATAGTGCAGCTTAACGCAAACATGATGTTTCATGGAAATCTCTAAGGAATGTGAGATACTCCAAAACACCACACTTGCACTATTATTCAAAATCCTTGCAGTATTAATAGGAATGTTTCTATGTACTCTGTGGCCGTTTCATCATTGATTGAGACTGTGCACCTGTTGAGTTTTAGATAGATAGATAGATAGATAGATAGATAGATAGATAGATAGATAGATAGATAGATAGATAGATAGATATGGTCATCTTCAAGTTTTGTTTTAGGTAATCAAACGTTACTGCTTCAGCTGAAACATAACATTTACGATTGTCTAATTTGGATATCCAGTGAGTGCCAGTCTCCATATTTTTATAGTGCTTATACATTGAGGTGTATGGACAAGATGAGAGTAAGCAGGTGTCCATATGTGTATGGATGTATGAAAATAAAGATCAAGTAATGTTACTACATACATTTAGCACCTCATTTTTTTTTGTTTGTTTTTATAAAGTTCTTGCTTAATTGTGCACATCACACATTTACCAACATTGATTTAAAATGATAAAATATAAAATGAAAGCTAAAACCCAATATTGCAGCAATGTTGAAATAAATAAAAGCTGTGATGCCATCAAGATTAATAATTATAGAGGGCTATATTTAGTATATAATTATGCTGCTGACCACATTCTAGTTTATCTTATAAATGTATAGGCAGCAGAACAGAAATAACAAATAGAGTCTGCAAGCAGATCCAGGGGGAACCAGATCTCTATACCTCCACTGATAGAATAGGTAATGGTTTGTTGTAGATACAGTAAATACAGATAATGGCAGTCCGTGGGAGAGAATGTCTAACATATATCCCTTGGTACTGTTGCAGTGATTCCCCACAAAGTACAGTTCATTCAACACACAGATTCACCTGCCCAAGAGAGGGTCCTCCACAAGTAGTCTATAGAAAAGAAGAAAGACAAGAGCTATAAATAAAGGAAGCACACTCACATGGTTCCACCTCAAACTTGTGAGGTATGTGTCAAGCACAATGCGATTACAGCTGGTCCACCTTGGAAAAGCGATCTCTCTGGATCCAAGTGTCACTTCAGATAAAATGTAGGCAGTATAAAAGCACCCATAGGTGCAGAGACTACCAAACAGCTTTCTAGTTAAAAAGGAGGTGACAGGACTGGGGTGAAGGATATGCAAGGGATTATTACTACATAAATGTCACAAAATATATTAAAACCAATAAAATCACATGAGTACAATAAAACACTGCACAATACAATAATAAATATTACAAATATAAACACTTTTGCTTTCAAGCACAAGCCTAATCAGCACCAAATGCAGAACCTTAAAGGGACAGTCAACACCAGAATTTTTGTTGTTTTAAAAGATAGATAATCCCTTTATTACCCATTCCTCAGTTTTGCATAACCAACACAGTTATAATAATATATGTTTTACCTCTGTAATTACCTTGTACCTAAACATCTGCAGTCTGCCCCCTTATTTCAGTTATTTTGACAGACTTGCATTTTAAAAACGTTCTAAATGTTACTCTCCACATAGTGGATGGTGCGATATGTAGCAAGTTATACCGTAAAGACACAGATACGAACGGTTATTTAGATGCTAAAAGTGCTCACCATCCAAGATGGATAGAGAACATACCCTTTGGGTAGTTCCAAAGGGTGAAACGAAATTATACCATGTAAACAGACTTTGAGGAAGAAGCAGAGAAGCTAAAATATAGATTCAGAGAGAAGAATTTTCCTGAGAGAGTGATAATTGAAGCTTACGAAAAAGCAAAAACACTGGATAGGAACACGCTTATCAAGGGGAAGGCAAACCTAATAGTGAATACCCAGGATGAGACACTAGAAAGGAAAATACTAGGAAGTCACCTTGGCTCCACACACCAGAAAAGAAATAGGGTGAACCTTGTAACTACATTTAACAACGGTTTCTGGCAAAAAACACATTATGAGAAAACATTGGTCCATTTTTAAGAAAGACCCCTACTTAAAGAGGCAATAGGAGATAAACCAGACATTACCTTTAGAAAAAAAATATGCTAGCCCCTAGTGTTTTAAGGAAAAAGAGAAAAACAGCAGGCCTAGGAATACATGGGCTTAAAGGCTTTTATAAGTGCTCTAGAAAAAAACTGTGTCTGAAAGAAATTGCTTAACTGCAAATCAGACTATGGGGCATATTTATCAACGTCTGGCGGACCTGATCCGACACTGCGGATCAGGTCCGCCAGACCTCGCTGAATACGGCGAGCAATACGCTCGCCATATTCAGCATTGCACCAGCAGCTCTTTGCAACGCCGCCCCCTGCAATCTCACGGCTAATGGGCCACCAGCAGGGGGGTGTCAATCAACCCGATCGTATGAGATCGGGTTGAATTCCGGCGATGTCTGTCTGCATGCTCAGAGCAGGCGGACAGGTTATGGAGCAGCGGTCTTTGTAACCACTGCTTCATAACTGCTGTTTCTGGCAAGCCTTCAGGCTCGCCAGAAACACGGGGCATCAAGCTCCATATGGAGCTTGATAAATATGCCCCTATGTGGTATACCTGCTGGACTGTACATGCAAGGTTCCAATGAGGTATATGGGTAGAACAAAAAGGGGGTTGAGGATAAGGTGCCTGGAACATATGAAAAACATAGTGGCAGGCATTTTAAAAAAATCCCTTAATAAATAAATCCCTTTGTGAAGTTCCATAATAAACATAAAGCCGATTTCCACATCAAGGCAATTGAACAAGTGGATAAGGGGATAAGAGGGGGCAGCAGGTTAATTGGTCTATGCAGAAGGGAAACCTTCTGGATATATACCCTATATAATGGGTGTGGCTGAAACATCTGATTTAGTAGGGGTGTTTCCATACATTTGGCAATATAATGTATATATATATATTTTATACATTAATTTTACAGTTGTATTCAATCAACCCTTTTTGTGAAATATTTATTTCAGCAAAAGGAATAGCAGAATCAGTAAAAGAATAATAAAAAGACAATGCAAAAGCACTTAGTTTGAATTTCAAATAAGTAGTAGATTTATTTCTGACACATTATAAAGTTTATCTCCCACTGCATCATAAAAAAGCCGTAACAAAATGCATGTACATATATTCTGTGATTCTTGCACATGCTCAGTAGGAGCTGGTGCTTCAGAAAGTGTGCATATAAAATATTTTGCACAGTTAGATATTGGAAGTGAATTGGAAAGTGGTTTAAAAATGTGTGCTCTCTGAATAATGAAAGTTTTATTTTGACTTGTGTTCATTTAAATGTCAAGGTCTAAGGAGAGTTGTAATGTTTTTAGTAAGTGCTCTTCTGATTGCTTCACAATGAGATTCACCAAATGTAAAGAGATCCATAGGAATAGTCGTTATCATTCAAATGAATGTTCATATTGTACACACTTGTAGAATATAGCTAATAACAAATGTCTTGTATTTGACTTGATTGAATCTATTTATTCACAGATTCTAATTTATAGATCTGTATGAAGTCTGTTGCAAGGCTTTTCATGACTGTTTCAAATAACAGACCATTGCAAGCCTTAGAAAAACATTAGAAAACAAAGTTATCATGTGGTTTTCCATTAGCTTTTCACTCCATTAACTTCACTAATACTTTGCATTCAGATAATTTGACAGTTGTATTTCCGATCCATAAGAAAATGCTTTTCAAGCAATAAAGTTAATGGATCACGAAAATCCAACTCTTTGAACTGCAAACTTATCATCTGATCAATGTCTACAACCATCACTCACTGCAAGCTATTCTGCTAGATTATGTGTAAAGCTAACATTTAGATTTAAGTTCTCTTGGGAACACACCTCAGTCTCCCATTTCCTTGTCTTTTCTTTAGGTATTCTTGGCACATTACAAATTAAAATAATAAAAAAGTCTGTCTGGACTTTAACCTGCATAACCCTATTAGGTTTTATGGAAATCACATCTAAAACCAATGTGAAGTTCAAATGGCACGTAGCCTTTGTATTTGTAGTTCATAGCAAATCTCCAGCAAACAGAAAGTTTTCATCATATAGTTCAAATAACAGTAATGTCTGTTAACACATTCTAGGGTCTGCACTAGAGCACTTACCTTCACCATCAATAACATACCACACCTATTACTGACATAACAAGACCTTTGGGACTCAACACACTGTATGTGAGTTTACTCAAACTGGATCCTCTACATGCTACGATCCAGATAGTGGGATGGAGAATTAGCCTACACATCTCACAAATATTCCACCCCAGGAAATCTATAAACAGGTTATTTTAAAACAAAGCCTTTCCCTGTGACTGCTTGTATTATCCCACAAATAAGGATAGTTATTTTGTAAAAAACTGGGTCTGAAATACACCCCTTATTATCAACTTTGCCTAGCACTCTGCCACAATATGTTCATTTTTTTTATTTCATATTGCACACATACGGCTAAATTACGAGTGGCACATTAACTGTTGATCGCAAGCAATATAGGGGTTATAGTGCTTGTTTATGCAGGTAGGAAGTATCGCACATATTACAAGTTGAAAGTTAGCTTGATCACCTAAGCGTAATTGAATTTAACATGCGTCGAGATAGGGTGAGTTCAGAGCTCTGGTTAAAGGAACAGTCAAGTTCAAAATTAACTTTCATGATTCAAATAGGGCATGTAATATTAAACAACTTTCCAATTTACTTTTATCACCAATTTTGCTTTGTTCTCTTGGTATTCTTAGATGAAAGCTAAACCTAGATAAACTCATATGCTAATTTCTTAGACCTTGCAGGCCGCCTCTTATCTAAGTGCATTTTGACAGTTTTTCACCACTAGAGTGCATCAGTTAATGTGTGTCATATAGATAATATTGTGCTCATGCACGTGAAGTTGCCTAGGAGTCAGCACTGATTGGCTAAAATGCAAGTCTGTCAAAAGAACTGAAATAAGTGGGCAGTTTGCAGAGGCTTAGATAAGAGGTAATCACAGAAGTAAACAAAGTATTATTATAGCTGTGTTGGTTATACAAAACTGGGGAATGGGTAATAAAGAGATTATCTATCTTTTTAACCAACACAAATTATGGTGTTGGCTGTCCCTTTAACTGTTAAGCTCGACTAAAAACCTAAAAAGTGTCATAACACATATCAACAACATAATTTATGTTTACCTGCTAAATTCATTATCATTATTTATGGTTCATTACTTTTGGGGATTACTCTTATCTACCACTAGTTGGAGGCAAAGGTTCCCAAACTCTCTATAATCTATAAAACCCTTCCCACCTCACACATACCTTAGTCTAATGTATAGCCAAGCAAAGTGAGGTAAAGAACAGAATAAGAGCCAAAAAGGAGCAGGAAAAAAGATGTGCAGAAGAAAAAACTAACCCCAAAAAAACATGATGGGGTCTTGTGGACTCTCACCACCATGAAATAAGTTTTGTTTCATACAGGTGGTGAGAATACACAATCCATAACCGTTGGAAACTAATACACAAGCTGTGGAGTCCACAAATGATAACATATAGGGAAGGATTTAAAAATATATTTTTTCACTGAGAAAGTAAATCCAAAACCGCAATTCTAAATATATATATATATATATATATATATATATATATATATATATATATATATATATATATATATATATATATAAATATATATACAAAACACGGAAGGGAACTGCACTCTCATACCGGACCGGGTACACATCCCATGACCCTGCAACATGCTCAGCCCTGGGTGCCATTGGCACTCACAGGAAGCTGTGCAGTCCCCAAAGCCACAGGCAGTTAACCCCAGAAAGGTCTGGGTGCAAGAACAATAGGGAAAATTACAAAACAAATTAATACAACACACAGAGAAAACCCAGCACTCACTTACAAGCTCTCAGCTAAGATTTAAAAGCAAAAATGATAATAAACTCATTATTATCAGGCATAGTACCCCAGGACTGGTGTAAAGCTGATGGAGTGCCACTCTTTAAAAAGTGAAGCAGGACTGATCCAGGAAGCTATAGACCAGTTAGTTTGACATCAGTAGTGGGGAAGATCCTTTAAGGGATTATATTAATGAGTATATTCATGACTTTATGAGAAATATATAATGTCAAACTAATATAATTAGATTTTATGAGGAAGTAAGTAAAATATAGATAAAGGGGAATCAATTGATGTGATATACTTGGATTTTGAAAAGGTGTTTGATACAGTGCCACATGAGAGAATAGCTGAAAATGTTAGCTCATGGATAAATAACTATATAAAAGACAGGGAGCAGGGGGTGTGGAGCGTGCAGGTGTACGTAATGGCCGCACAACACTAAAGCTCCTGCCTCAGCAGCTACGGAACCCTCTCCTGAAGGCACCGAAAGTGGAAATAAAGTGCTGGAAGGGGGGTGACAACACTCCTGTATATCTCCGGGCCTATCGAGAGCTAGGTTGGGGCCAGTAAAATAGCATCATTTCACATAGATGTGAACCGCGGCATAGGCCGCGTCTCAGGCTCTCCTCCATTTTTGAGCCCGTGGGCCAGATCGTAGTGACTGTGGTGCTCGACACAGATAACAATAGATGACAACCAGAGCACTCTGGAACACTATTAGACAGTGCCTGCTGGGAACAACTGCAATATAGGCACAGAAGCTATACACCTTCGCTATAAAAGGCTGCATTGGGGGTAAGAGAAACCGCAACTTTTATTTTTTCTGCCGTATACTGGCCCTATTCCTAGCAGCATTCTCTTTAATAAGCTGCAACATAAACAGGACTATGACAGCAACCTGAATAAATAAACACTAAATTGATAGACTTTTCACTTCTCCCCTTTGAATACCGCTACAAACAAATAGCGCCGAGTGACGCAGCAAAATAAATTACAGCATGGCGGTCACTATAGTCCGCAACACTATATAACTTACAGGCCCAGGTTGTAGTCAGCCCACAGGTACACAGTCTAAGGCTCTCTGTCCCATCATGAGATTTTGAAAACGGGATTTAACCAGCTTTGCTATTGAGAGGCCCCGGACCCGCCGCCAGAGCTCTTGTGTTATATATGAGGAAAAGTCCCAACTTTAATAGCTCCTTACTAACAAGGTTTCATTAACCCCTCAGGACTTTTGCATTTATCTCTGCTCCTGTGCCTTGCCCTACTGACACCAAACTGGATATAAAGATCTAGTGTAACACCATGGCACTCCGCAGAAACACTAAATCAGACAAGGCCTTAAAAACTGGCAGTGCTAGCAATTCAATGAGCACCTTTTTTAAAAATACAGACCAGGCAAAGAAAGCTGAAGTGATACCCACAGATAGCGATGAAGAGCCCCTGTTGGATCAACCTGATGTCTCTCAAACATGCCCAGCATCTCCTATAAGGAGATGCACCGAAGAACCGGTGACTCTAAATGCGATGGAAGTCCTTATAAACCAGGTAAAGGCCTGCATCAAATCAGAATGTGCAGAGTTAAAAAAAGATTTAAATTAACTCGGTCACAGGGTAGAGATCTTGGAGGAAGATAAGAAGGTAAAATCTAAGGAGATGACAGACATGGCCCTCTCAATAGAAACACAACAAACACAGATTGCCGAGCTTGAAAACAAGCTAGACGACATAGAAAATAGAACAAGGAGGAACAACCTTCGGTTCAGAGGGGTTCCTGAATCAATAGGCAGAGAGGACATACCTGATCACCTAAAAAATCTATTCCAATTATTGGCGATAGCTAACCAAAGAGTTATTGATGAGATCCCACTTGAGAGAGCTCATCGAGCCCCTTGGCCTAAGCCCAAAGACAACCAACCACCTACAGACATCATTGTCTGTTTTTGGAGCTTCCAGGATAGAGAAAAGATCTTCCAATTGGCTAGAGCACAGCCATCCTTCTCCTTCTTGGGTGCTAAAATCCAGATCTTCCAGGATCTCTCAACCCGTACGCTACAGCACCAAAGAGAATTCATACATCTCACACAACAACTTTGTACATTAAAAATACCATATAGATGGGGATTCCCGGTGTCTCTACAGGTGATTAAAGATGGAAAACAGCTGGAATGTTCAAACCTGGCGAATGTTCCGGCCTTTTGTAAACAGCTGGACATTCCTCTTCCTGAGACAACGGAGTCAACTGTTCTAAAGAATACACTGCAGCCTGGGAAACCTCAAAGAAAGCTATGGTCGGAGATTGCTGGCCCTCAGGCTAGAAAGAGACACAGTCCAGACCCATCTGTCCAGCGAGACCTATCTGAGCTTCAGACATAGGGAGCTGTGATTCCGGGACTCAGTAAGTAAACTCAAGAGATGTTTAGACATATAAATTTCTCTCTCAGCTCTAAAAATTGACTCTCATACCAGGAGACTATTGCTCGCACTGTGTTATAATTCTTGGAACTAATGCTTTTTGTACAATTTAGAATATGCCAAGAAACAAGATGTAACCCAGGTGTACTTAAGAACATAATGTTAGGAAAGATTTTGCACATGCCTAAGTGTATTTAAGAACATAATGTTTGAGACAAACCCAAATATCTTAGTTAAGAGTGGACGGTTGCGAAATGGCTATATAGTCAATACACCCTTAGGGTTGAGCTCCTTTTGGAGAAATCTTTTGTGGCCTGTATGCTGTTGTTGTATTTTTTACCTCAGGTTGTTAACTAAGTGAAGATAATATAATAACACTAACTCTTTATCTCAAGATACTCGTTTGAAGCTTTAAACATGCAAAGTGTTAGGATTTAAATGTTGTAGAATGACTGTTACCCCCATGGGAATTTAGTTTAGATTAATATGTGTCACTGCATAGTTGTTAAACTGTACATGTTGGGGAGGGTTCCGTTAAGCTGAACTTCCCCATTCTAACTTTATTTTCCACTTTTCTCATTCTCTTACCAGTCTTTGTACCGCCAAAACTTTTTTTTCACCTATTTTTTCACCAGCTCTTTATTTCTCTCATTCCATATTCTGTATTCCCCTTTTCTCTCCCTATTTCCTTTGCTTTCCCCTTTGTAATTCCCCATTTACAAACAAAGTCTATATTGACACAGAGAAAGATACAGTAGCAATAGTATTTGCCTTTGTCAACCACACACAAAGCGTGCTCCCTACACTATAGCTGTCGCCTGCCCTGAAACCATATGGCACACCAACCCACAACAAACCAATTTAGAATTGCAACACAAAATGTCAAGGGTTTCCTGTCCCATCAGAAACGTTCTATAGCGTTTCATGACTTCTTCAAAAAACAGATAGACATTATAATGATCCAGGAAACACATGTTAAAAAAACCAGCGAACCTACCCTATCACATTTGTATTATGACCAACACTTCCTGAACTCATGATCATCGAAACATAATGGCGTGTGTATCTCATTTAGAAGGGGATCCCCTTTTGCCCTACTGGATAAATATCAGGACCAGGAGGGTAGAATACTAATTTTAGCCGGCCTGTACTACGGTAGACCCCTGACCTTGGCCAATATATATGCCCCTAACCGCCCGCTCTCTTCCTTCTTCCAGGGGGTAATCAATAATTAATGGACATTTCAAAAGGCCCAATACTACTAGGGGGGGACCTAAACTTCCCAATCAATCCAGCTCTAGACACATCCATAGGCAGATCATACATGCGTCTCACCCAAATAAAAGCTAATTGGCAAGTAATTAGGACAATTCCCTTCTTTGATACTTGGAGAATTACCCACCCCACTACCAAAGATTTCACCTTTTTTTCCCATCCCCAATACTCCTACTCTCGGATCGACTACATTTTATGTGACCAGAACACACTCACTACACTGCGGGAGTCTAGAAAACATCACACATCTTGGTCGGACCACAGCATGGTTAGCTCCACTTTCTCTTGGTCTTCCAGACCACATCACCAACAAAATTGGAGGTTAAATGATCACATACTTGCCGACCTGGTAATCACTACAGATATAATGGAAAAGACCACTGAATTTTTCACTTTTAATGACCCTGTCTCCACCTCCGTCACCAATAACTGGGAGGCCTATAAATGCTATATAAGAGGAGTGGTGATAGGTCATACACATAAACTCCGTAAACAGAAGGCAGCTCAATACACACTTCTAGCGACTAATTAGCAAAACAGTGAATCTGCTCTAAAGAGGAACCCCCGTTGCCCTCAACTTCTAACACAGTCACAACTAGACAGAGAGGCTCTCAATCAATACTTAATTAAATATGCCCAGTTGCGCGCACTGACTTCCAAAATTTTACATTGAAAGCAATAAATCAGGTAGTTTGCTGGCTAGGTCTCTCAAAAAGTTCCTCACAGTCCCAAAATACCGAGATAGCCAACCAGTTCGCAAATTACTATTCCTCCTTATACAACCTGTAAACTTCCCACCCAGACTCTAAACTAGACAGGATTAACAACTACCTTGCACGGGTTCAGCTTCCCACCCTTTCTGAAGAAGATGGTGAGTCCCTGGATTCGCAGTTCACCCTGCAGGAAAAACTTACTGCAATTAAAAATCTTCCCCAAGGTAAAGCCCCTGGTCCGGATGGGTTCACACCCAAATTTTATCACCTATTCAAAACCACACTGAGCCCACACCTTCTCACATTGTATAACTCTTTAGGAAAAGACTGCCCCCTTTGCCAATCCCTCTTAGAAGCTACAATTACGGGTTATACCTAAACCGGGAAAGGATACAGAATGGGTCTCCAATTATCATCCCCTATCCCTGATCAATATCAATGTTAAATTATACGCTAAATTGATAGCCTCCAGATTAAATAAAACTCTCCCTAGCCTGGTCCATACAGATCAGGTGGGTTTTATTTTTAAAAGAGAGGCTAAAGATAATACAATTCGGGTCCTTCAAACTATATTTACAGCCAACGCCAATAAGACTCCGGTTATTTTACTCTCAACGGATGCGGAGAAAGCCTTCGACAGGGTGGACTGGGATTTTCTGTGGGCCACCCTGTCAAAGTTCAGATTCTCAGAGACATTTGTTTCCCGTGTCACTTTATTCAGAACCGGTTGCTAGAATCTGTACTAATGGTACACTATCCCAAAAGATTCCCATTAGGAACAGTACAAGGCAAGGATGCCCCCTTTCCCCCCTTTTGTTTGCCCTAACAGTGGAGGTGCTAGCCAACAAAGTTAGATGCAATGATCAGATTGAGGGTATGTCCTTGAACTCTTCCCAGCAAAAGTGCCTTTTGTACGCGGATGATATCATATTTTCGATCTCCTCTATATACACCTCTCTCCCTGTGTTGCTTGGGGAGTTGGAGGCGTACAAACAGGTCTCAAACTTTTCGATTAACATGGAAAAGTCCAACTTGTTGCCCCTCCATATTTTGGAGAGCGAGGTCAACTTTATTAAAACGCAAACTTCATTCAATATCACAAATAAAATATGCTACCTGGGAATAGTTATCTCGCCTAAGCACTCTGATTTATTTGACCTTAATTATATCCCCCTTCAGAAGGAAGCTCAAATCTCCCTTGAGACATGGCACAGGAGAGGACATCTTTCTTGGATGGGCCGCGTAAATGGGCTTAAAATGAACCTTCTCCCCAAATTCCTATACTTATTCCAGGTACTCCAGATAGATGTTCCTGCCACATATCTAGTAAAGCAATAGAAAATGTTTTACTCATTTATCTGGGCCCAGAAATGCACCAGAGTAACTAAAAATACCCTATATTTAGATAGAGAACATGGCGGACTGGGGGCTCCGAATTTAATTGCATATTACAGGGCAGCCCACCTAGCCCGGATCGTTGCGTGGCAACATTCCCCGCGAGAGAAACCTTGGGTTCAATTAGAATCCTCCCTGGTTGGAGGTTACAATCTGGGAGATCAATGTTGGACCCTACCTATCCACAGACACCCAGAAGTATACACAAATCATTATGTAGCAGCCACACTGAGAGTGTGGGATAAAACGTTAGCCCAAGATAAATCACTCTGAACTATCCCCTCCCCCCTCACCCCTCTCCTTAATAACCCTCTCCTACTTCAACCACATCTTATACAAACACAGACAGTCGCAGACGCCCCCTCTAATGTCCCAGCACACATGGTACTCAACAAAGGTCAAATTCATACACAACTAGAACTCTCTCAACTTTTGGGCCCCCCTTTCCATCTTTGGTTCCCCTACCTGCAACTGAGGCATGCTATCACACACAGCCCCATCTCTAAAGACCTTATCAGACCCCTCACTCCATTTGAGACACTATGCACATCACACTCAATGACTAGATCCCACATCTCCATTATATACAAATTACTTAGGGGCTCCTTTCCAGCTAAGAAACCCTCTTATATATCAAAATGGGAGAGAGAATTAGATATCACCCTCTCTGAGACACAATGGAGTCACATTTTTGTAGAAACCAAAAAATCATCCCTCTCCCTGGTGTTCGCTGAAATGAACTATAAGCTGTTATCAAGATGGTACATGACCCCGCAGCGACTACATGGTATCTTTCCAAATTCTTCCCTTAATTGTTGGAGGCATTGCGGAGGACCAGGAACCCTATCCCATATTTGGTGGCTATGCCCCCACATTAAGTCATTCTGGATAGACATCGCAAAATGTATAAACACGGTCTTGGGGCTGTACATAGTACTTTCCCCCTGGATAGTCCTACTACAAGACACCCCCCCTATCCACTGCTTATACCGTAAACACCTATTTCGTTGTCTACTCAATTGCGCTAAGCGTCTTATACCCAGATATTGGAAGTCTACAGTGATCCCTACCCTTCCGATGTGGCTTAGGGAGGTAGAGCATATTTTAGCAATGGAGCAGACACATTTCACTTTTATGGGTAGACAAGATTTTATAGCAGACATTATGTACATTATAAAGTACAGGACTAACTAACATGGGAAAACTGTGCTTACTTGAAATAGACTAAATCACAAAGTGAATAACCCCCGTCATATTAGATAAGAAGTGACGGAAAACCATAGACAATTCGAGACGAACACTTGCTGAATTAGAGACCGATATTAGTGGTGGTAATTGCTTTTTCTCTGTTCTTTTGTGTCACCAACATGATGTATAATGAGACATGACATGTTTGTATTTATTTGCATTTATAATTTTTGATTTTCTTTAATTTTCTATTCTTTCTTTTGTTTATTTGGCCTTTTTCTCTGTACCCATGTTTGAAAAATTGTTGAAAACTTTAATAAAAACAGTTGATTTAAAAAAAAAAAAAAAGACAGGGAGCAACGAGTAGCAGTAAACGGATCATACTCAGATTGGACAAAGGTAATCAGTGGAGTCCCCCAAGGATAAGTACTGTGCCCTGTTCTTTTTAATACTTTTATTTTTGCAGATGATACAATGTTGTGTAAGGTCATTAGGTCAGGGCAGTATGAACTTTCTTTACAATGGGCTCTACAAAATTTAGAAGAATGGGCAGGTAAATGGAAAATTAGATTTAATATGGTAAAATTCAAGGTTCTACATTTTGGAAGTAATAATAAGCAGGTAATCTATTTTTTAAATGAAACTAGACATAGACAAAAAGAGGAAGAAAGGGATTTGGGAGTAGTAATAGAACAAGCTAAAGATGAGCGCACAATGCAGGGCAGCGGCTAAGGCTAATAATATACTAACATGTATTAAAAGAGGCATTGAAGCAAGGGAGGAAAGCATAACTCTGTCACTATATAAATCAATGGTAAGACATCACTCTGAATATTGAGTGTAGTTCTGAGGATTAGGACTCAATGAAGGAACAACAATCTCTATGTTAAAGTTATCTGAAGAAACAATTTTAGACAAAAAAATCAAATGATGTCTGTATAAAAAGCCTTATCCTGATAAAAAATCAGATAAGAAGGTCCACGAGATAGAGCAGATAACTCTGAAACTCTTCTAGCAGAAGAAATAGAAAAAAAAAAGAAATAAAAAAATTAATTTAATATCCATTTTATGCATAGGTTCAAAAGGGGGAGCCTGCAAAACACTTAACATGAAGTTAAGATTTCATGGAGAAGAAATAGACTTGATTACAGGTTTAAAGGTATAGTAAACATTTTTTTTTTTTCATATTTCAAAACATCAAATTCTGTTCTTAAATTAAGCATTTTTTTTATAGATTACCTGTAATTTGCATTTGAAAATGTTTATTTTGCCAAACACTCTTTTCACCTCATTATACATTGTGAATTATGAAGTTCTACTTAGGTAGAAAAAGGATGGTGTCCCACATGCACATTTACTATTGTAAGTAGCAATACATGCTCAAAACTCTTTTCATTCACTGTCAACTGGCATGTCATTAACACCGTGCCGGATTCTGATAAAGAGGCCAGTAACATTTCAGGGGGAGTGGTGCACCAGCGCTCTGAAGTTAGAAGCTTATACTGTATGCAATTAGGTCTGGAGAAGCGCAAAGAGCGGCAGCAGCTAGGTAAGTATATTTAAAACCCCTAAACTGATGAGCAATGTTTTAATGTTCATAGATCCCCCTAGACCAGCGGTTCCCAACCTTTTATCTCTCCCATACCCCTTGATTAGGCTTTTTTTTTTTTAAATATATTTTTATTGAAGCCATGAACAAATACAATATATAAGATATGCCCCAAAACATATACAGAATGGTGTAGACATAGTATAATTAGCAGTGTAACATATTAAGGTATCATAAGCATAACTATGAAGTGTGGGCTGTTGCATAAAAAGACTTCAGTTTTATCATAGAGCATCATAGACATAATATATACTTGAAAGGTCCTCCCCTGGCACTATGAGAAGAAGATTCAAATATCCATACGGGAATGGTTGGGGCTAGGGAGGGGGTAGCTCTATAGTTTTATGGGAGGGGGGGTTACAGCGGGCAAGAGCCGCTCGAGAGTAAAAAAAGGAGGGGTGGGAGAGCAGAGCCAGTTAGTATGTCGGATAGGTAGATAACCCAAGAACCCAGAGCACTTGAATATACTGCGAGATAGAATTGCCCTCCACTTACACCGTGTGTTAAGCTAAGCTAGGATAGGTACAAGAGTAAAAGTAGCTTCCCAACAAATATAGAAACAAGGGGAAGTTATGAAATATGTGAAAATCCAAGTTGAGTATAGACAGGTATCTCTACCCATGTATACTGGTAGCCTCTACTGATAAGTCTCAGATCAAAATCAAAAGTTATGCCGGGCCGTGCTTCCCCAGTTAACACGGCCCGGCAGTATCTATAGCAACAGAAAGGTGGAATTATATATTCTAGGGTGGGACGTGGGATGGATGAGACAGCCACTGAACATTTAGAGTTTGGTTGGGAGAAGAGGGGAAATCTTAGCGAAACTGGATGGGGAATAGACTATAAATGGGTTAGTTTAATTCAGAATGGTTACTACCAATGTGAGCTGCAAGCTACTGTAAAGCTTACTACTAAGAGTACCAAGCAGTTTGTTATATCTCCTAGAGAAATCCTATTAATACTCTTATATCGACTTGACCTCGGTTACTTCTGAGGGGCTTCTTTGTGTGCTATTTCGCTCGTCTGTCAGTTATGTGTTAGAGACTGAAAGCTAAGTAGAGTATGTAAAAAACAATAAATCTTCTTGAACAGTTATAACTATTATCCCCTTTCAACAAACATTAGTCAATAAACAGAACTATTTCTAAAAGTACTTGTGTAATCTAGTAGGGAAGTTATCAGGCATACATTCAATTAACCAACAGTGAAAATATTATAACAGCAGATGTCTCACTTTGTAGTTAGGGTAAGGGTGCAAGTGGAGATTGACACACAGGCACAGCGTACCTGGTTTTAAATCCACCGCCCTGGATGCGGCGGATGCCATAGGAATCAATGGTAGTCTGCCGCCACCTACATTATACTTATTAACCCCTAATCTGCCACCCCCTACACCGACGCCACCTACATTATACTTATTAACCCCTATTCTGCAGCCCCTACACCGCCGCCACCTACATTATACTTATTAACCACTATTCTGCAGCCCCGACATCACCGCCACCTACATAAAGTTATTAACCCCTATCCCGCCGCTCCCAGAGCCCACCGCAACTACCACCGCAACATCACTACCACTTACTAAACCTATTAACCCCTAAACCACCAGTCCCCCACATCGCCATAAACTAAATTAAACTATTAACCCCTAAACCTAACAACCCGCTAACTTTATATTAAATATTAACTCATCCCTATATTATAATACATTTAAACTTACCTTTAGATTTAAATTAAACTATATTAAACTAATAATTAACCTATTCTAACTATTATAATAAAATTACATTAAACTATAATAAATGAATAATTAATCTACCCTAACTGTTATACTAAAACTACAATAAACTATATTAAATTAATAATTAATCTACCCTAACTTTTATACTAAAATTACAATAAACTATATTAAATTAATAATTAACCTACCCTAACTTTTATACTAAAATTACATAAAACTACAAATTAAATTAACTATATTATATATTTAAAAACCTAACCCTACTCAAATAATTGTAATCTACACTAAAAAATTACAAAGTTACCAAAAACTAACTAAGTTACAAAAAATAACAAACACTAAGTTACACAAAAAATAAACACTAAGTTACAAAAAATAAAAAATAAATTATCAAAGCTTTAAACTAATTATACCTAAGGGCCCTATAAAAATAAAAAAGCCCCCCAAATAGAAAAACCCTAACCTACAATAAAGTACCAATAGCCCTTAAAAGGGTCTTTTGCGGGGCATTGCCCCAAAGTAATCAGCTCTTTTACCTGTAAAAAAATACAAATTCCCCCCCCAACAGTAAAACCCACCACCCACACAACCAACCCCCCAAATAAAAAGCTAACTAAAAAAACCTAAGCTCCCCATTGCCCTAAAAGGGCATTTGGATGGGCATTGCCCTTAAAAGGGCATTTAGCTCTATTGCAGCCCAAGTCCTAATCTAAAACTAAAACCCACCCAATAAACCCTTAAGAAATCCTAACACTAACCCCAGAAGATTTACTTACAGTTTTGAAGATCCAACATCCATCCTCCAAGAAGCCAGGAGAAGTCCTCAACAAAGTGGCTGAAGTCTTCATCTACACGGCATCTTCTATCTTCATCCATCCGGCGTGGAGCGGCTTCATCTTCAAGACATCCGACGTGGAGCATCCTCTTCTTTCCGACGACTACCGAAGAATGAAGGTTCCTTTAAATTACATAATCCAATATGGCGTCCCTTAGATTCCGATTGGCTGAGATAATTCTATCAGCCAACCGGAATTAAGGTTGAAAAAATCCTATTGGCTGTTGCAATCAGCCAATAGGATTGAGCTTTCATCCTATTGGCTGATCCAATCAGCCAATAGAATGCAAGCTCAATACTATTGGCTGATTGGATCAGCCAATAGGATGAAAGCTAAATCCTATTGGCTGATTGCAACAGCCAATAGGATTTTTCAACCTTAATTCCAATTGGCTGATAGTGGCGGTGGGGTCCAGGAGCAGCGGTATAGGGGTTAATAACTTTATTTAGTTGCGGCGGGGTTGGGTAGTGGGGGGATAGGGGTTAAACAGTTTAGTATAGTGGCGGTGTTTAGTGACAGTATACAAATAAAGCTTTGAAAAAGCCGAAGAGCAGCGAGATTGATGACTGTTAGTTAACAACAGTCCGCTGCTCATCACCCCGTACTTGGTGCGCGGCTTTTTGACAGCTTTTTTGTTAAATATTGAGAGTGTATTAAGGTCTGCAGCAGCGAAGTTAGGTGATGTCAGGCGAGCGTATTGGTGCCGGCAAATGCAGAACAGTTGACGGCTTGATAAGTAGGCCTCCTTGTGATAGATTTTTTTAGTTACAGACTAGCAAGCCTGAATCAAGGTTTCAATCACAGAATCAGAGAAACCCCTATGTTTAAGGACTAAGCTTTTAATTTCCATGCCATCAAGTTCAGAGGCTAAGGAGGATAGCTTGAGATCTGAACCATATCTGCATACCAAATCCTGCAAGGCCATGCTGGGGCAATAAGGATTAAAGTCTACTTCTCTAGCCTTATCTTGGAAATTATACCAGAGGTGGAAACAGATAAGCAGGCTGAAAAAGCCAAGGATCTAATAGAGCATTCATTAACTCTGCCTGAAGATCCCTGGACGTCGCAAAGTACCTGGGAAGTTTGTTGTTTGAATGAGTGGCCATCAGATCTATCTCTGTAAGACCCCAACTATCCACAATCTGATTGAACACATCCTGGTGAAGTGACCACTTCCCTGGTGTAGAAATTGATGACTGAGAAAGTCTGCCTCCCAGTCATTCACTCCTGGAATATGAATTGCAGAGACTAGACAATAATTGGTTTCTGCCCATGATAGAATCTGAAATGCCTCTATCATCACATATTGGATATATACCCTTCAATCTCTCATCCCACTTGGGATGAACAGGGAAATAGACTGGAATGTCACTTTGTAAATATTTTCTAAAAAAAGTATAATTGAAATTCGTTATATTCAAGTTAAGAAATTTTGATATTAGATTGCTATTTTTTTAATATGGTGGTAAGAACTGTTTAATATAAAAATATATTAATGTCACTAATGGTGCTAATTTATATACTGTTTCTTCCAGGTTAATATATATTTAAGATGAATATTCCTGTGACCACTAGATGGAGTCTTGAAAATATTTTTCTGTCAGTAGATGGTGGGTTAACAGAATGTGAAACACCTGTACAGGTAGTAGACTCCTCCTCTTATGGCTATATATAGAATGGTTGAGGATATATGTGTATACAACATGATTAAGGTCAGGTGCTGACCGAAAAGTTGTTTTTGTTTTATGTGATGTCTCAAATAAAAGGCTATTGAAATCTAGATTTTGGTGCTGCTACTTTCTATCTGCTACTTGGATTTGGGGTATGTGCATGGACCCTTGAAAATATTTTTCTGTCAGTAGATGGTGGGTTAACAGAATGGGAAACATCTGTACAGGTAGTAGACTCCTGCTCTTATGGCTATATATAGTGTGCCAGGGGACAGCAATGGGGTCGAATGTCGCCCCCACATATGCCAATATTTTCATGAATATATATTAGGAAAAATTTATATATACCAATAGAACTTTTCTACAGTATGGATTATGCTGGTTTAGGTATATAGATGATGTGTTTGGCATATGGGGGGGCAACATCGACTCCCTGCTTGAGTTTGTGGCTGAACTCAATATCTCCACAAGACATATTACATTTAAGTTGACACACAGTGAGGAGGCAGTGAGCTTTTTGGATACTAATGTGATCAAGAATGGGAGGGAACTGAAAGTAGATCTGTATAGAAAGGATAGTGATATAGTGATAGGAATAGTTTACTGAGGTATGAAAGTGCCCTTCCCCTCCCTTTGAATAAGAGTTTACCCAGAAGCCAACTCCTTAGGGTTAAAAAGATTGTCTCTGATGAGGATATGGCAAAGACTAGATTAAGTGAGATGGGAAATCTCTTTCTGGAGAGGGGTTTTCAAAAGCAGCTTGTTCAACAGCAAATTAGAGAAGTCAGTGAAATCCCCAGACATTTTATCCTTAGAGGGATTAAACTGAAGGATAAACAGGATAATAAACGGATGGTATTTGTTTCCCAATACAATCCCCTGAGTAGAGATGTGAATAACATCATTAGAAAGCACTGATCTATAATTAAAGATCTTAACCCCCAAATTACAGAATTTGAAGAACCATCTATGCCTGCATATAAGAGATGTAGAAATTTGAAAGATGAACTAGTTAGAGCAGACATAGGCCCGGAGAGAAAACTGATTCAAACATATATATCTACCCCTAAACTGGGATGTTTCCCATGTTTGGGGTGCTGTAATTGTAATAATATCATTAAAGGTGACTCTTTTACTCACCCATTAAATGGAAGGAAGTATAAAATCCCTGGTTATTTTACATGTAACTCAGAGTATATATCTGTATCTGGTTAAGTGTCCGTGTTCGAAAATATACATAGGTGAGTCCACACGTAGGATAAGGGATAGAATCACTGAACACAAATCCAGTATACGATGTAAGAACATGGATGCACCAGTCTCCAATCATTTTCTGCAAGCAGAGCATACTATCTCTCAACTTAGATATCAGGTTATTGAACAGATTAAGAGGCCTAGGAGAGGGGGAGACAGACAAATAATTCTAAAGTGTAGGGAAACATATTGGATATATACCCTTCAATCTCTCATCCCACGTTGGATGAATGACTGGAATGTCACTTTGTAAATATTTTTTTGAATTTGTTATATTCTAGTTAATACATTTTTTTATTAGATCGCTGTTTTTTAAATATGGTGGTAATAACTGTTTAATATAAAAATATATTAATGTCACTAATGGTGCTAATATATATACTGTTTCTTCCAGGTTAATATATATTTAAGATGAATATTCCTGTGACCACTAGATGGAGTCTTGAAAATATTTTTCTGTCAGTAGATGGTGGGTTAACAGAATGTGAAACACCTGTACAGGTAGTAGACTCCTCCTCTTATGGCTATCTATAGAGTGGTTGAGGATATATGTGTATACAACATGATTAAGGTCAGGTGCTGACCGAAAAGTTGTTTTTGTTTTATGTGATGTCTCAAATAAAAGGCTATTGAAATCTAGATTTTGGTGCTGCTACTTTCTATCTGCTACTTGGATTTGGGGTATGTGCATGGACCCCTGTAGCGTGCACCTAGTATTTGCAGTGAGTGCTGGGCCAACTCCTTGTTTTTGTATTTAATGCCTCTATCATTGCCAGAGAACTGTGAGTTCCCCCCTGATGGTTGACATAAGCTACTGCTGTGACATTGTCTGTCTGGAAACAGAGATGAGACTCTTTTTCAACAGAGGCTAAGCTTTAAGATCCCTGAAAATTACATGGTGTTCTTGAACATTGATTGGTAACCTCGCCTCCCAAGGATCCCAAACTCCCTGTGCTGTCAGAGACTCTTAAACAAATCCCCAGCCTCTGTAGTGATCATAGTCCAGGAAGGACAAGCAAAAGAAGCCCTCTGAATAAAAAACTGATGATCCTGCCACCAAGTTAGAGACTGACTTGTACTGTGATCTAGAAATATTCTTTGAGACAGTATATTCCCTTCACCATTGATGCCTCATATGAAATTGTGCAAATGGATTTACATCTAATCAAAGAAAGGAAAAGGGGAGCCTCATTGTGTTTTCTGTATATAAAAGCAGAAAAAGCTGTATAAAATTTCCGTCACAATTTTGATGACACCTGTCCGGGAATAGGTACAAAACGGCACTTTATAGTGGTCAGCTGACTGGTATCCGGCTGCAGGTTCACTGATTGAGATTGTTCCGGCTATAATAGCTGTCTCTTGGTCGTCTTGTGTGTGCCAACTCACAATCTCCACCGCAATATCAGCTAATACAAAAGGACTCTCTGTTGGGCAGGCACCTTGTGCAATACATGAAAACAGGCAAACCGTCCTTACTTGAGACTGTTTGAAATGAAAAGGAACTGGACAACATTTGCATCTAAGGCTGCAATCATTAGATCCTAGGACTTCTTTACACAGAGCCACTGGGGGAATGAGAGAGAACTGTTTGGAAAACTGATCCTCCAACAATGCTGTTTAGGAAACAGCAAGAGTCAGTTGGTGTGATATTCTGCTAAAGGAAAAGATGCTTGAAACAAAATGTCCTCCAAGTAACACTGAAATACACTGAGACCTAATCACAGACAAAAGGGCACCCAGAAACTTTGTGAATATTTTTGGAGCTGTATCCAGACCAAATGAAAGAGCAAAAAACTGAAAATGTCTGTCCAGAAAGGCAAACCTCGGAAACTGGAAAGGATCTCGGTGAATAGGAATATGAAGGTAAGCATTCTTTAAATCTATTGTGGACATAACCTGACTTTGTTGAACAAAAGGTAGAATAGTCTGAATATTTTGCATTCTGAAAGATAGAATCCTTACAAACCTGTTCAGAACTTTTAGATCTAAAACTGGTCTGAAAGCACCTTACCTTCTTTGGAAAAATGAAGAGATTTGAATAAAATCCAACCTCTGTTCCTGCAAAGGGCCTGGAACAATTACTCCCATATCTTCCATATCTGAGACAGACTGGAAAAAAGCTTGAGCTTTTACAGGATTCCTTGGAACATTGAACAGAAAAAAGCTTCCTCTGGGAGGCCTTTTTCTGAAACTTATTCAATATCTCTGAGAAAATACATTCAAATCCCAGGGATCTTGAACAGACTGAAACCAAGCATCCTGAAGATGGCTTAATCTGCCCCCAACCAGAACTTCTGAATTGGGGGGGGGCGCACCTTCATGCAGTTTTGGTATTAGGGATAGAGTTCTTACTTTGCTTTTACTTGTTCCAGTTAACATGAGGTCTCCAGACTGAGCCAGAAGAGCCTTGCTTTTGAGTAGAGGCATCAGGTTTTTGTTTCTTATTCTGACGAAAGGAATGAAAATGATTAGAAGCTTTTGATTTCCATCTAGACTGTCTGTCCTGCAGAAAAAGCCCCTTTACAGTAACAGAAATTACAATTGAATCTAAATCAGAACCAATTAACGTCTCAAGGTAGGGTGATCTTCAAGGGGTTAGTGTTAGGTTTTATTAAGGGGGGATTGGGTGGGTTTTAGAGTAGGGTTGGGTGTGTGGGTGGTGGGTTGTAATGTTGGGGGGGTATTGTATTTTTTTTTACAGGTAATAGAGCTGATTACTTTGGGGCAATGCCCCGCAAAAGGCCCTTTTAAGGGCTATTTGTAATATAGTATAGGGTAGGGATTTTTTTTATTTTGGGGGGCTTTTTTATTTTATTAGGGGGATTAGATTAGGTGTAATTAGTTTAAAATTCTTGTAATTATTTTATTATTTTCTGTAATTTAGTGTTTGTTTTTTTCGTACTTTAGTTTATTTAATTTAATTGTAATTAATTGTAGTTAGGTTAGGTAATTAATTTAATTTTAGTGTAGTGTTAGGTGTAATTGTAACTTAGGTTAGGATTTATTTTACAGGTATATTTGTATTTATTTTAACTAGGAAGTTTTTAAATAGTTAATAACTATTTAATAACTATTGTACCTAGTTAAAATAAATACAAAGTTGCCTGTAAAATAAAACAAAAAAAACCTAAGATAGCTACAATTTAACTATTAGTTATATTGCAGTTATCTTAGGGTTTATTTTATAGGTAAGTATTTATTTTTAAATAGGAATAATTTATTTAAATTATATTTAAGTTAGGGGGTGTTAGGGTTAGGGTTAGACTTAGATTTTGGGGTTAATAAATTTAATATAGTGGCGGCGACGTTGGGGTCGGCAGATTAGGGGTTAATAAATGTAGGTAGGTGTCGGCGATGTTAGGGGCGGCAGATTAGGGGATAGTAATATTTAACTAGTGTTTTTGAGGCAGGAGTGCAGCGGTTTAAGGGTTAATACATTTATTGAAGTGGCAGATTACGGGTTAAAATTTTTAATATAGTGTTTGCGATGTGGGGGGGCCTCGGATTAGGGGTTAATAGTTAGTTTATGGGTGTTAGTGTACTTTTTAACACTTTAGTTATGAGTTTTATGCTACAGCTTTGTAACTTAAAACTCATAACTACTGACTTTAGCTGGAGGTACAGATCTTGTCAGTATAGGCAAATCCCATTAAAAAGATAGGATACGCAATTGACGTAAGTGGATTTGCGGTATGCTCGAGTCGCTGAAGAAAAGTGAGCGGTACACCTGTACCTGCCAGACTCGTAATACCAGCGGGCGTTAAAAAGCAGCGTTGGGACCTCTCAACAATGCTTTTTAAGGCTAACGCAAGACTCGTAATCTAGGCGAGAGTTTCTTAAGCCAACTTACAGAGCCCAGAAACAGAGGCACATTCAGTAAAATGTCAGGTGTTAGTCTTTGCACACTCTTGACACTGAAATAATTCAATCACCCAACAAATAGAAGGAATATACAAATTGAGGGTCCTTTACCTGCACCTCAACAAATGTAGTTTACATCAAAATGTGCACCAAAGGCAGTAATGGAGGACATTATGTTTGGGAGACAAATCAAAAATTGCATGAGAGAATGAACCTGAATCGCTGTACAATTAATACTGAGAAAACTGATACTACAGTGGGCAAACATTTTAACAGCCCAGGACACAGTCTTTAAAATAGTAAAGTATCCATACTAAAGGGCAACTTGAAATCACAGATTGAAAGAAAACATGGGAATTCAAATTAATAAATTTGTTTGATTCTATGATTACTGGGTTAAATAAAATACAGGGGTTCATAGGTGCCTATTTGACATAACACATAACTGTATTCAGTTTATACTAATATACCCAGACCCTTAGCCTGTCTTAATTGCCCTAAATATATAAAAAAGACCTGACTAAAGCAAATGTCACACATTCATGTGAATCACTGCAGACACCAAGACCATTTTCCATTACAAAAAAACTATCCCATCCTAATCTTATTTAATATATTTGTTTCAATCAAAGGAACTTCACACATTGTTATATCATGGCAGACACTTATGTTATTCATGTATTTGTGTATTTGTCTGTATTTTTTTCTTCTTCTTTAAACTGTGTATAAATATGTCTGAGCGTTACTTTCCATCCTGATGAAGGAGCCGTAGTGTTCTGAAAGCTTGCAAAAAAAAAAATCCTTTTTCTTTAGTCAATAAAGGTATCACTTATACAATTTGTTATTTTATTTTTCATTTATATATCTATATAGATATACTGTAGATAGATATTATTCCACGTTTTTAAATCTGTTGCCAAATTATTTATTGGAACCATTACTGCATCCAAGAACTTTAATACCATAATCCAAATATTAACTGAATGTGATTCAAAGTTAGATTTAAGGAACTGACCTCAAATTAATCATTAGTAAGCAACAAAGATATTCTCAAAAACCCAAAGAAGCAGAAATATACAATTAGCCTCTAGCGTAAATCCAGGCTGCTCTTATGCAGTGTGCTAGACCCATAAATCTTTATTTTACTTTAAATGAAACTGTTTTGTAAGTTTAGCTCCATCAGCTTTGTACAGGAAATCAATGTGAAAAAGCAGAGCCAGGGGTGATCATAATAGTGAAATTGATTAAGGCACCAACAAATAAAGGATGAGTACAGAGGAACTGTATTTTAAATCTGTATTCATTATTTTACAGGGAGTATGAGCAAACTAAAACAAATTATTACTATTGCCTGTCTCTTTGAGCAAATATGGACAGGTATGTAGTGTCTATATCCACCTAGCTGGAGGTCATGTTAAAGGGACACTGAACCCAAATTTTTCTTTCGTGATTCAGATAGAGCATGCAATTTTAAGCAACTTTCTAATTTACTCCTATTATCAAATTGTCTACATTCTCTCGGAATCTTTATTTGAAATGCATGAATGTAAGTTTAGATGCCGGCCCATTTTTGGTGAACAACCTGGGTTGTTCTTGCTGATTGGTGGGTAAATTCACCCACCAATAAACAAGTGCTGTCCAGTGTACTGAACCAACAAATAGCTTAGATGCCTTCTTTTTCAAATAAAGATAGCAAGAGTATGAAGAAAAAAATTATAATAGGAGTAAATTAAAAAGTTGCTTAAAATTGCATGCTCTATCTAAATCACGAAAGAAAAAATTTGGGTTCAGTGCTTGTTCAATGTAATTTTACACAAAGCGCAGGTGCATAAACGACATATTTAGAAACTTAAAATTTATGTTACAACAGTTTGGTATGTTTACCAAGATTTGTAATTGGAAAAAATGTAGAACTTTAGATTTTAGTGAAGCTTACCAGCTAGGCTCAGAAAAGCTGAAGCTGTATCCTAGTGGGATTTTTTTGTTAAAACATCCATAATAGTGTGAATTTAAATCTTCTCTATTTCTATTTTCTAACATTCCCTTTCTATCTGTCATGTTGTTCTTGCTCACTTTCTATATACAGAATATATTTTTCTATATATTTTTTCTCTTACTAATTCTCTCTCTCTTTCTCCCTATTTCTGTAGATCACTTTCACAATTTCTTTTCTTTCTCTCACTCTCTTTTCCTTTTCATTCTCTTTGTTTCCTTATCTTTTTCACCTCTTTCTTATTCTCTTTTTTTACATATACAAAACATCAGCAATTAAGGAAATATTCCAGGCAGATATAGCCCTCGATACTTTTTTTTAATTTTTTAAATAAGAATTTTATGAAATATGTATTCCCTACTATCTTCTTATTGTTTACTTTACTGAATAAACATTGGTTTGATCCCAAACTCTATAATGTAAAACATTCCCCTCAACCTATAGAACCAGCTTGATAACTATTTGACATGTACATTTATTTTGGGAACAATCAAAGAAAAAAACTAAAATAGCATAAGGTGCAAACCTCCTATTCCGTCTTAATTATTCTAGACTTACTGAAATAAATACACAACACATATGTATGTGGGAAAAGACCGGTCACGGTCGCATTTATTAACCTAAACCTTTATCACGGCTAAATGCCGCATCAGGCAACTTTCAATTCTCATAACTTGTAACAAGTTCAGCAAAATTGGTGGCGGCATCTACTCCTATCCTAACCCCTACTGACAGCCGGCCCGGACCCCCCAATCGGTGGACTGCAGCGCAGCACGGGTTGCTTGCGCCCAAATGTTAGAGAGAGATAGTTGCAGAACTGTAGAGATCTTCAACCAAAGATTAGTAAGGGGGAGAACCCCCCGGGTCGGCACCCGGCAGGCGTCCCTCCCCCATCCAAGGGTGTCACTCAATTCTCTCTCTACCCGCTTCGGGGGACCGAGCCGACCGCCTGCTGGGGTATTCAATTCCAGCCCGAGAAGGCACCCACGCCTGGCGAGTCGTAAAACACGCCAATCCGTGGTGTAAACTAAAATTACAAGACCTGGACTTACCGGGCTGGCTCACGTAAACCTACCCGGGCCGAGTCTGACTACGCCCTCACCATTACACTAATATGCCGCATCTCCTCTCTCTGGGCTGGGCGGGTGGGAGAGTTCTTCTTGAAGTCTGTGCACTGGAACAAAGAGGCCGGATCTACTGCAACAAGAACCTTTAAAGGTGAGTAGAAACCCCTGCTTCTCAATTGCAACATTGTTTTACCTAGAACCATCCAGACTTCAAGTCCCTTGCCCCTTAATTTTGCTACAGGCCCACTAGAGGGCCCTCCACTCCCATAAGGTGCAAACCTCCTATTCCGTCTTAATTATTCTAGACTTACTGAAATAAATACACAACACATATGTATGTGGGAAAAGACCGGTCACGGTCGCATTTATTAACCTAAACCTTTATCACGGCTAAATGCAGCATCAGGCAACTTTCAATTCTCATAACTTGTAACAAGTTCAGCAAAATTGGTGGCGGCATCTACTCCTATCCTAACCCCTACTGACAGCCGGCCCGGACCCCCCAATCGGGGGACTGCAGCACAGCACGGGTTGCTTGCGCCCAAATGGCAGAGAGAGATAGTTGCAGAACTGTAGAGATCTTCAACCAAAGATTAGTAAGGGGGAGAACCCCCCGGGTCGGCACCCGGCAGGCGTCCCTCCCCCATCCAAGGGTGTCACTCAATTCTCTCTCTACCCGCTTCAGGGGACCGAGCCGACCGCCACAAGAGAACAGCTCCTTGCCCTCTCGCCGCCACCTAAAGAAACAACCAACTAACAGCTAACTAACTTAAATAACCATGTAAAAATGTGAAACAAACCTTTTTTTTTTTTTATAAAACAGATAGCAAACTCTTTCTAATGTCCGCCAGAAAAATGTCAATACCAGCATCCGCCAGGTTAACTCCATCCGGACGGTATAGAGCCTTCTTGTCAGCCATAATAGAGTCATGCCTTATTACAAAGCCACCCAATGCCGTGACCGCTCTCCCCACTTCCCTATTGACTTTTTTCTTAACGTTGTATGCCGCCCTTTGTGTCACAATATGCCTCCAACGCAGCCGTGCAACCACGTTGGACCAACCTACTTGCACACCTTGGAGCCACGCATACACCCACCGCAAGTCAGACACCAACTTTCTTATCAAATCCAATGCTGGGACCACACCCAAGTCATTGCCTCCCACATGCAGAATCACAACATGAGGCTTTCCCCACCTCCTGTGAGCATCCTGGAGAAGGGCTGGCAACTCATCCCAAGCCAACCCCTTGCGACCCAGCCAACGAATGTTGGCTCTCGACAACGGAATTCCCAGCTGCTGCCCTTCCGGTAGCCTCAATGCCCTGATGGCCGCCCAATGAATAAATGAGTGGCCCACTATCCAAATGCGTGATGGAGGGGTATTCTTGCCTGAAAGGACATGACATAAATTCTGAGCAAACACTAAAACAGATCGCCCACCCCGTCAGACATACGGAGCCCGAGAGCCCCCCCCCCTTTTAGAAGCCCTCCTTACTAACAGCGGGGGACCCTTCACCGGCCGAATATACAACTTATACCTGCCGGACTTCCAGCGCCCTAGCCGCTGAATGTCCATGCCTGAAGAGCCGCATGCGACCGCTGACGTTGCAGCCCCAATTCTAAATTAATGAGACCCTATGTTAGCAGGGTCCAACCCCGCTGCCCTCGCAGCCCTTGCCAGAACCCTGCGGAACTGGAAGGCAGATAAGGATGACCCATCCTCATGTACGAGTAGCTGCAGGGGGCCTACCGGGCGCACTTCGCAGAATTTTTCAAAATTCCGCACTGGGCAACAATCCTCCACAACTGACCTGCCCAAACACAACCACTCTCCCTTTCCTGCTTGATCCGTTTTAGACCTAGGTATGAGCAACATAAGCACATTCTCTGCCGGCCGTACATGTTCCCACAGAATACCGCCAGCGCCCCCAGAGCACGACGATGCCACTAACTCCCCAATCCTGAGCGCCCCTGCAAACGCCAACACAAATGCTGCGCGAAAAAGCAAAACCTCAAACTCGGAAGAACAAACCTCCCCCAAGCATCCCATCAACGCCTGCAGCCTGGAAGGCGTGATAGACTCCCTGTGATCTGGAGGGCGAGGGTCCACCCGACCCTATCCCTTCAGCACCTGCCGAACCAGAAATGAACCCGAAAAATCTGGAATACCGAACGTTCTATTAAAGAACGCCACCGCGGCCAACCTACTTTGAGCAGCCAATCTAGAGGTCCCCTCCTTAAGCAAACTCGCCAGCCACTCCAGGACCTGTACTTGCGATGCCTTGTGCACCTCAAACCTTTGATTACCAGCAAAACGTTCCCACACTTTCCAGTGACTCACATAGGTTGTCCATGTCTTCAGTGCCACTGAAGCCCGAATCAAGGGGATAATAGTTTCCCAGCCTCTGCCATCTGCCAAAGAAAAGGAGGGCATGTCAAGCCAGTCTGCTCTGCCCGAGGGGCAGCCTGCCTAAATAACTCCCAATTAAACCTAGAAAGTGCGTCAGCAATCACATTCTGGACGCCTGGAACTTGACGAGCAACGAAGCAGATATTAAGCTGTAAACAGCGCAACACCAAGTGCCGAAGGTAAGTGACTACCTTCGGGGAAGACGCTGATAGCCTATTAATGGCGTAGACAACGCTCATGTTGTCTGACCAAAACACTACCGATTTGTTGGCCAGCACCGACCCCCACAGTTCAACTGCTACCACTATAGGGAAGAGCTCCAACAGCGTCAGATTCCTGTTAAGGCCAGCCTCTACCCATTCCCTAGGCCAAGGGGCAGCGCTCCATGACCCATTCAGATAAGCCCCGTAGCAGTGACCGCCTGCTGCGTCCGTAAACAGATGTAACGCCTGATTTGACTTGGGTTCGTCCCGCCAAATACAGACGCCATTGAATTTCTTCAGAAATTCCTCCCAAACCTCTAAGTCATCCCTCATGCCTTGCGACACTTGGAAACGGCGCGCCCTGCCGCGGGGTCCCCGCAGTTTTTCTTCCAACCGCCGATTGAAGACCCTACCTATGGGAATCGCCCTACCGGCGAAATTCAGCATGTAGGGATTGCAGGTCTTTAATAGACACCCACGCAGCCCTTCATACCGCTAGCACGGCCTCCAACAGACGAACAACTTTGTCGTCCGGAAGCCGACAGACCTCTGCCACTGAATCAATTTCTATGCCAAGAAATGTGAGACAAGTGCACGGCCCTTGCGTCTTATCCGCCGCCAATGGAACCCCAAACCTGCCCATCATGTCTTGCATAACTGCCATCAGTGCCTCACACTCCGGTGTACCAGCACGCCCCACCAAGAGGAAGTCATCCAAGTAGTGGGCCACGGCCCCACCACCTGACGCCTTCCGAATAACCCAGTGTAAAAACGTACTGAAACTCTCAAATAGAGCGCACAACAACGAGCAACCCATGGGCAAGCAGCGATCGACATAAAACTCCCCTTCAAATTTCATGCCCATCAGCCGGAATGCCGACGGATGCAAAGGGAGCAGCCTAAACGCTGATTCAATGTCCAGCTTGGACATCAAAGCCCCATGTCCCATATCCCTGACCAGCACCAACGCCTCGTCAAAGGACTGGTAGTGCACTGAACTAAGTTCGGAGTCAATGGCATCATTCACTGTCGACCCTTTGGGGTAAGACAAGTGATGTATGAGCCGAAACTTGCCTGAATCCTTCTTTGGGACCACCCCCAATGGGGACACCACCAAGTCCGGAAGCGGCTTTGCCCCAAACTGGCCCGCCACTCTCCCCAAAGACAGTTCTTTAGCTAATTTCTCCCTAACCACCCCCGGAAATTCATAGGCCAATTTCAGGTTTCTATGCAACGAGGAACCTACCACCTGGCCTGACACAGGTATCCTAAACCCCTCCGCCAGCCCCTGCCGGAGGAGTTCAGCTACTCCCCTGTCCGGGTACTGTGCCAGCCACACGGCCATGGGTTTGAGCCTAAGTGGCGTTGGGGCCCTTGTTACCAGGACCCCCTTTTTGGAACTGTTTGTCCCCGCCAGACTCTCCCTTCTTGTTACAGTCAACTCCCGGGTGTGGGCCGCTGCAGAACTTGCAGATGTGGCGAAAGGAGCAACTTGCCCCCCTGTCACACTGCTTGTCCTGGAACTTCCAGCATTCCCGCCCGCGTCTCTTCGGACGTGGGGTGCCGGGCCGTCCAGGACCAGCCCGCAAGCCTAATGCCTGTCCCGCTTGCCCTTCTAACCCCAATTTGGACCACAGGTATAAATCCTGAGTTCCAAAATGGAGCTTAGGGTTCCCTACCATCTTTCTACGGAAGGCCATGTCATATTCGTGCCATGCCCCTTCCTTAAATCTAGCGTGGACATCTTCAATAGTGTCCTCGTATTTAAACAGGTTATGCCCTTGCGTCTGCCATTTGTCCAAATAGCAGGTTGCCAGGACTCTGAAGCACCTCTGCCATTCCTCATAAGTTTAGCGACCATCCTGAATCTTTTTCACCACCTTAGCTTTGAGGTGCCCGTAAAGAGAGTGGACTAGACACGGGTAAGTGTCACCCTGCGATGCCACTCTCCTCATCACTGCCACGCCCGAAGGGTGCTGCACCACCGCACCCACCCCCGGTACAAACGGAACCAACGCTGAACCCGCCGCCTGCGCTGCCTGGTTCCTCACCTGCGCTGCCACTAGCTTCTTAATCATTTTAAACATCTCCTTCTGTCCCTTACCCAATAGCCCTAGATCCCCATCACTATCTGAACCTGACTCACTAGAGGGTACAATGTGTTCAGTGTGTGTGGAAGTGCCAAGTAGGTACTCACCGCTTGGGGCCAAAGGAGGTGCCGCTCCCGTTCTGCTTTGTGCAGCTGCCGTTGCAGCCATTGGAGGGACATTCTGAGATCCAGAAGGGGCTTGCCCAGCTGAGGAATCCATCTGCGCTGCTGTTGAATCACTGCTAACCTGGGGAAATAAAGGAACATGGGGAGTACTCTGTGCGTAGGATGAGGCCTCCGAGGGGCCCCCAGCCGCCTCCCCCACACACCTTTGCCCCCTACTACCATCCCCAACAGACATCCCAAGCGCAGCAGCCACAGCCTTCCTTATCACTTCTTCATTCACACACCCTGTTTGTGCAATAGCCGCCACCAAAGTCTCCTGACAGTGCCCAGTAACCCCCTTTTCAGCTCCAGGCCTGTCACCAAATGCACCCTGTCTGCCCTGTGCATTAAACCTTCCTGTCTCCTGCATAATCGCTGCATTCGGCATGTCCCCCAACGCCCCTTGTCTGCCCTGTTCAGCAGACCTTCCGGTCTCATGCATAGCCGATGCATTCAGCCTGTCACGCACTGCACCCTGTCTGGCCTGCTCATGCAATGTTCCTGTGTCAGGCATATCCCCTGCATTCATTCCCTCAGCAGACCTAACCACTGCAATGCTCTCTCCCCTTGCCTGAGCCTCAACACCGGACATTCTGCTTCTACCCCCTCCCGGGGTCTTATATGCTGCCTTTCCGCCAGCCCGCCTGTCCCCCCTCCCATTAGGAGCCTTATCCTCCACCCGGAGTCTCCCCAACTTACTGGGGGCCTCTCCGGAAGAGGATCCGCTCCTGCTGCGCACCCTGCGTCTCCTCCTTGGACGCCCGTGCTCCTCCCCGCTCGATGAGTCACATGGGGAGGACGCGCGTGACGTGAACAAGGAGGCGGAGCCAGCCGGGGACGCGCAACGCGGCCTAGTAGCCGTCTGAGGCCTGCAGGCCGCACCACTGCCACCCGGGACTTCGCCCATGCCATCCTGAATTAACGCCGGGGACATTTGAGCGACCGCAGTGTCCACTGCAGGCCGCTGCACTCGCTGCCCGCCGCTTGTTGAGGGCCTTTCAACCGCCCCACTACCCGACGGCCCTTCCACCTCTGCTATCCTAGAGGGAACCCCTAGCAAGCCTGGGGCATTCAGTTCTTGAGCTCCCATTCCCTGCTGAGCCCCTTGCCTCACCACCCCTCCCTGTAACCCAAGGCCTCTCCTAGCCCCTGGCCTAGCTCCAGCCACTTTCCCACTAACTGGTTGAGCCCTGGGGGTGGGAGGTATTACTCCCTCAGAACCTGATTCTTCTCTTGCTCTTGCAGGGCCTCTCATCCCTGGGACCTCCTTCACCACTTCAGTATATCTCCTTGGAGGAACAGATCTTCTCTTTGCTCGCCTCATCTTGCTACAGCAACAAAAGTTCTTCTTGAAGTCTGTGCACTGGAACAAAGAGGCCGGATCTACTGCAACAAGAACCTTTAAAGGTGAGTAGAAACCCCCGCCCCCTCAATTGCAACATTGTTTTACCTAGAACCATCCAGACTTCAAGTCCCTTGTCCCATAATTTTGCTACAGGCCCACTAGAGGGCCCTCCACTCCCATTTTATGCAGCCACAATCAGCAAATAAAGCCCATCTCCTAAGCCTATCAAGATATGTTTTTCAACAAAGGATACCAAAAGAACTAAGACAATTAAATAATAGAAGTAAATTGGAAAGTTGTTTAAAATTACATGCTGCTCTATCTGAATCATGAAAGAAACATTTTTTCCTAAATGTCACCCTGATATCACTGTCCCTATAAGACTGCCATTTCTGCTTCGGTCAATCAAGCTGCTTGGAGCGTAATATGCATAGATTCTAATGTTGGAACTTACCTTCCTAATTAATTATTCGTCCACCTGATTCTCTCAGCCTCTATTTAACTATGCTCAGGTCTGTTGTTCATTGCATAAGGGCTTAGCTCCTACTTTCTATTTCACCTAACTTAACTAAACTAATTACACCTAGAAATAAAACACTGACACATAGAGAGCAGAGTTAAAGGCCAAGCCTGGCCACATTTATTTATTATTATAATTGAATAAACAAATAAATAACTTGTCAACAAATAACATAGGTGGCGGCATACGAGGCTAACTAAACCCCATATGACCAGAGGTCATGACCCTGATTTTTTGAGCGTGGGCGTATCCTGCGGAATATCGCCCCCTATCAGGTGGTACCAGGCGCCCTAGGGGATCTTCAGCCTGCAGGCCCGCGGGGCGGAGTACTCCCAGGGCCCGGCCTGGGGCATCACCCCGCCCATTAGCCTGACTGTCACCCCTGCGGACCCCGTACTGAAATTTTGGGCCATGACCTCCCGCCATGAGGAGATTTCTTTATACTAGACTACTCCAACCAATAAGGCACCCGTGTACAAAGCCATACAGCAATATATCTCCAGGGGAGAGTCTTAAATATTAACTAACAGGATGGACTTACCCAACATTAGGCCAACTAACCATATCCCCGCCTAACCCCAAAAATCAGCAACCCTAGGGAAGCCATCACCTTCGATTATGCCACCACCTCTTAAACTAATGTTCAACAGCGTGAACCCACTGATAATCTTCCCCCTTTTTTTTTTTTTTTTTTTAAAGAGGGACGGGAGGGAGGGACAAT
Source organism: Bombina bombina (assembly GCF_027579735.1). Taxonomy (NCBI): domain Eukaryota; kingdom Metazoa; phylum Chordata; class Amphibia; order Anura; family Bombinatoridae; genus Bombina; species Bombina bombina. The sequence continues at coordinate 1,312,861,097 of NC_069499.1, forward strand.
ATTCTCCAAGGTCTCCAGGAAGAAGAAAGAGGCAGGACTGTGTCTTCCACTCCTTTAAGTAAGGTAAGGTTAACTCCTCCCCTCACCTGCAACATAGTTGCAGCACACTCCTCCCCCCAGGCTTACATAGCTGCAGAGGAGCATGCCCTAAAATCCGTTTCTGGATACAGGCTCCGTGCACTACCACTAGCTTTTTAGTTTGTTCTGTATATACATATCTCTGTGTTTGTTTCCAGCATGACTTTCCTAGAAGATATTCAAGTTTACAGCTTTACCTGTCTGCTAATGCCTGATTTATACTAAGCGCAAGTAGCCATATATTGCCAGCTTTGTTTCATGGACACTGCTATTTTGCAAACTCTGAACTCAATTTAAATTACAAGTTTGTATTTTGCTGTAATCATTCTCTGATTGTTACAACTGAATCATACTCTGCAGTTTACAACTATTTGTTGTTACAAGTTGTGATTATTCAATACTCTGCTGCAACTATATATACTCTGAACTTTGCATATATGTGTTTCAGTGAACCAAACTGCTTTCCTGTGATTCTCCAATTAATGCCACAACAGTATTTCATACTCTAACTTGTAAATTATCTATCACCAGAGCTACACTGATTATATTATTCTGGCATCTGACCCAGTTTATATTGTGTACTGTGAACCCTGCATTACCACTTTACTTGGTTAAGCTATATCATACATTCTGAATCCTACAACACCTTTTCCAGTTTGCGTATTGTGAATCAGGTCTCCTATCTTTCATTTTGTACTCTCTTGAACTTTTGCTGTGTATGTCAAGATTATAGTCATGCTCTCTTAAGCTTAATACTATCTGATTATTTTGAAGCTTGAATATGTTACATAGATCTGTTTTACACTTTCATGAAACCTGCAATAACTCCTAGCAACTATGAATCACAGAATCTCAACTATTGATGTCCAGGATACTGTTACCCGGGTTAGGGGTCAGTGTCTCCAATTCCCTATCATTGCCCCGAGGGTCTGTCTCCTTAGCAGTTATACATCAGAGCATGACACATTTTGGGTTCCATGTCCCTTTAACAAAATCATGTCCATTCTGGCAGAAAAGGCCATGAGAATTTTAACCAGAGCATACATTTGTAAGCAACTTTTCATTTTATTTCTATTATCAATTTTGCTTCATTATCTTGGTATCCTTTGTTGAAGGTGCAGCAATGCACTACTTGGAGGGAGCTAGCGAAAACACATTGTTAAGCCAATAAGAAGAGGCATATATGTGCAGCCACCAATCATTGGCTAGTTCCCTTTCTGCTTCTGAGCCTCAGCCTACCTTTAGGTATGCTTTGCAACAAAGGAAAACAAGAAAAAGAAGCAGATTAGATAATATAAGTGTATTGGAAAGTTGTTTTAAGTATATGCTTTATCTGAATCTATTAAAAATAGAGACTTTCACTTCAGTATAATAAGAATACTAGTCTGTACCTTTAAGTAAACTTTTTAGTTTTACCAAAAATATGCTGCAAACAAATTAGATCTGTAAATGATAGAAGAATAAGTTTAAGTATAGGTAGTCAAAATTAAACTTGCAAGAATCAGAGCATGCATTTTTAAGACACTTAAGATCACGTCTATTTTTAATTGTGATTTGTGTTCTCTTGGTATCCATTGTTGAAAATGAATAGGCACATATCCTACACTAGTGGGAGGTAGCTGGTGATTGGTGCCTGCATACATTTGTCTCTTATGATTGGCTATTTGGCTAACTCAATTTGTTCAGCTAGCTGCAAATAGTGCAATGCTGTTCCTTCAGCAAATGATAACAATAAAAATACATTTGAAAGTTTTTTAATATGTTATATAGTCACTGTACCTTTAAGTACATCTTTTAGTTTTAACAAAAATTAGATGTATAAATAAAAGAATAAGTTTACAAACTATATAGAATGATAAATCTAAAGCTAATATATAAAATGGAAGAAATCTGCACTGTAGCTCAAATGAAAATTTTAGTTAAAACGAAAATTTCAAATGAAAATCATTTGAAACGAATATGATCATGAACACAAATGACCTAAAACAACATTTTTATTTTTAACGAAACGAACATTTCAGACGAAACGAAAACTTTTGCCATGCACATGTCTAATAACTATAACACTTTTCTCCAAGCATCTGTTTAGCTTATGGGGCATATTTATGATTGTGCGGGCGGACATGATCCGATATAGCGAATCATGTCCGCTGCACATCGATAAATGCCAACAGCATACGCTCTCTGCATTTATAATTGAACCAGCAGTTCTTGTGAACTGCTTGAGCAATGCCGCCCCCTGCAGATTCACGGCCAATTGGACGCTAGCAAGGGGTGTCAATCGATCGTATTAGATTGGGTCGATTTCTGTCCGCGGCCTCAGAGCAGGCAGTCAGGTTATGGAGCAGCGGTCTTTAGACCGCTTCTTCATAACTTCTGTTTCCGGCGAGCCTTCAGGGTACAGAGCTTGATAAATATGCCCCTTTGTCTAAACCAGGGTATAATAGCAATCTATTTGAATTCAATTTCCTGTGCACACAGACCACTTTATTAGCAATTGTTCACTAAGCAATAATTCCTTTCAGTAAGTGAAAATAATACATCAACTTAAAAACAGAACCAAATTATCTTTATAGAATGTTAACCAGAGTTAATTTAGCTAATCATAAAAATTTACAAGGGGAAACATTGAAGTATACATTTTCAATTACACAATTCAACCACAACACATGTACTAAATAGAGAATTACTTGATGAAGGCAATGGGGAAAAAAATATTTTGGTTAAAATATGTAATTAGTTTGAAGGGATAGAAAATTCTAAACAAAACTTGCATGATTCCATTTTAAGACACTTTAAAAATCACTTATATTTTCAAATGTGCTTTGTTCTCTTGGTATCCCTTGTTGAAAAAAAATAGGCACATATCTTACACTATTGGCATCTAGCTGCTGATTGGTGTCTGCACACATGTGTCACTTGTCATTGGCTAACTAGATGTGTTTAGCTAGCTGTCAATAGTGCAGTGCTGTTCCTTCAGCAAAGCATATCAAGAAAACGAAGAAAAGTTGATCAAAGATGTAAAATGGAAAGTTGTTTAAAACTGTATGTTCTATACAAATTATTAACTAAAATGTTGGGGTTCCCTTTCCCTTTAAACTACCAGAAGTTTAGTTTGATTGAGAAAGTAGTTTTTGGTGTGTTCCAGCTCTCTTTAGTCTTTATAGAGGTAGCCAATTTAGGCTCAAGACCTTACAGTATTGTGATAGTAGTGTAAGTACACACATAGTTGGATAAACAGATCGCTATGCTTTTCAAAGCAGAGGAAATTACACTCTTGAGCTTACAAGGATAAGAACAATGAATAAATGTACATGATTTCATGTGCCATTTCTCTTATACATTGCATAGGCCCTAGTTAATCACACAAAAAGTCTCTCGGAAGACCAGCAAGGGGTTAGCATGTAAAATATTATTAACTATTTATTATATTCACTAGTGGTTTTCATTACATTTTCTGTTTTAAGAAAAACAATTAGATTGATTTTGTTTAATTGTAATTAAGGACACAATGGTCTCCATTTATTATGTGCTGGGCAACAAGGTTAGCTCTCAGAAATCTTGTCTGCCCGGCACCACAACCAGCATGCAGCATCATCCCCTGCTCGTGTACAGCCAATCACACATGACCATGGAGCTGTTAATCATCCCCATGATGGAGAGGCTAAGTAGCTGTGGACTTAAGACTTGTGCAAGCCTGAAATGCTAAAGCCCCAAAGCTGCATCAGCAGCTTAATAAATGGGGCCCACTATGTGATTTATTCCTTATGCTTATCTATTTGTGTCAGCTAATAGGTTTGTCATGATGGTGGGAGAAAAGGGTAAATTGGTCAGTAAGAATGGGCAATTTTTACAATGCATTCTTGTCTTTACAAATGAATGTTATCTTACCTTTGATCAAAATTTGAATGATAGATTTTTAACATTTGAATTGCAAGTCTATTCATTGTCAATGTAAGTCTATGAGAATTAACTTTTAAGCATAATATTTCAGGGTTACATGTTAGTACTTAAATATTACATTGGATATTCAAATAACTTTCGATATTTGAAAGTTACAATTCTTTGACAGAAACATTAAATTACAGAATAAATGTCAAGGGGAACATTTGTTCCATTACATGAAGTTTATGGTACATTCCTTATTCCTCCTAGCGAGGAGCACTGTTATGCTTATTACTAACTGTGGTGAAAGGTTTACATTTTTCTTCTGAGTCTGCCAATGGTAATATTAAAATAATGCCACTCAATGCAAGATAAGAAGTCATTAAAAGCAAAAAATGAATTTTAAATCAAATTTATATAGTTTCAATTTACTATCTTTTTAATCTGAATGTAGCCTAGAAACCCCATTGAGCAATAACGTTAAACATCATTTCTAATACATACCGTGTCTCATATAAAACAAATCACATAAACCCTTTGATCTATAACTCTATGCATTAATATCTCATGTTTGATGCATAGAGATCCGATTTCTTTCTTCCTTTGTGACTTGGAAACACAATTTCACTAATCCTCTTGACATATCGACCTCTAGAATTGAAGCCAGCATTTCAGACATTTTAAACAGCATGCATTTTTTAAGTACTGTTGGGTTTCCTCACCAGTTATAATATATTGATGTAACAAAAGTTCTGTTCAGATTATCAGAATTCAGCTATTTTATAAATAAATAAAAAAATAAATAAACTGAAAGTCCTGAAAATCCTGTACTTACAGTTTTCTTTAAAGCATATTGATTTTAGTGATACTTTAAAGTAAATATACCGCTCAGACATTGTAATTTTTGAAGAATCAAGCTGACATTTTAAATAGAGATTTAATGAAACCAAAGCCTGCAATTGAGGTGACAAATTTGTGGGTAGAAGCTACAAACACCCCAGATCTTCTCACATTTTTTTTAATATTTTATTTTATTAATGTATTTTTTCAGTAATATAATGTAATGATTTTATAATAAATACAGAGCAGTGCAGACAAAGTCAAAATATTGAAAACATCTGTGTAAAAAGTTCCAAAACTGGTATAAATATCCCATTTTCTCTATCAGCAAACCATCACTTTGACATCACGACTACAAACAATCTGAAAAACTAGTATACTATTTAAAAAAGAATACAACTAGAGTGAATATAATAACGAGTATGAAATGAAAGAGATGAGAAAACAAACAAGTAAAGAAAAGGGGAGGATTTTCTATATAGGGGATAGATGTTTATCTTGAATCAATCATGTCTGAAGAACTATTTTAAAAATTGGTGTATATCCTTAATTTAAAACAGTATTATCATCCCATCATGTCTTTGTCTTGCAGAAAGATTGTGCCTTTTGTGTTAATCAGTTATATTTGTTGGGGCATCTTGATTTCCCGCAGCTGTAATAAATTGGGAGTGTTTCCAGCAAATTCAGATGATAAAAGGACATTAAACCCAAAATTGTTCTTTCATGATTCAGATGGAGCATACAATTTTAAACAACTTTAAAATTTACTTCTATTATCAAATTTTCTTCATTTTCTTGGTATCCTTTGTTGAAAAGCAGGAAGGTAAGTTTAGGAGTGTGCACGTGTCTGTGTTCCAGGCATGTGCATGCTGTATATATAGATATTTATGTAACAAAGAAGAACAAGAGAAGGAAGCAAATATGATATTAGAAGTAAATTGGAATTTAAAAAAAAAAAGATTTTCTATCTGAATCAGGAAAGAAAAAATGTGGGTTTCATGTTCCTTTAAAAGACCTTCATTATCATGTGTATTAAACACTTTGAATACTTAGCATTACATGCTGGTGTTAACAATGCCATAAGTCTCTATAAACACTTTGATAATGTAATATTAAGGGCCAGATTACAAGTTGAGTGCAAAATATTGCTTTTGCAAAATCAATATTTGCGCTCAACTTAGTAATAGCAGCGCATGGAAGCATTGGAGACCGTGTTTCCTTAAACTCCAATTGAAGCCTCATTCTCATGCCGTGAGACATGGCGTTAGAACTAGTGCAGCGAAGGGGGTAAGTCACACAGCGATGGGCAGCAAATATTAATATATATTATATGAATATATACATATATATTTATCTGTTAATATGTGTGTATATATAAATATAGGAAACTGTGTGCAATAAGTGTATATACACAAAGAGTTGATAATGCAAAATAGGCAATCATATGTAGAAGTAAACATACACTAGTGAAGGGATGCAGTTAGATCGTTCTCTAAATATAATGAATTGCCCTTAAAAGAGAACAATAGAATAGGAAGGAACTCCATTCTTGCCCAGAACAAAGATGGAGTCTATGAATCAGGGCTGGAGAACAACCAATAACGCTTGCACAGCATAAATAGGAGGCTTAGGGGGGCGTACCCTACCTCTGATGAAGCGACCAATCGCGTTGTGAAACGCGTCAGGCCACGCCCCCTCACTAGCCGATAATTTTTTATAGGAGTGCTACGGCACAGTTTTAAAGTTTTCCAGTGTTTCTGGAGATATAAATCTTAAATACACATAAGTCTTTTCAAGCTATGAGCTACGAGTTTGTATAGCAAGGATTGCATGAAAGACTTGACCGAACTTTTGCTACATCGTTTTTATGTGGATTTTAAACGATTTTATGACAAGAACGTGTATGAACTTTTAATTGAATAAAGCACACATTTGTGTAAACCCCAGTGGTGTTTAAATTCAATTCCTCTACTCCCCCCTACAAAAGTCCGTTAGAACATTCCCTCCAATAGAAACTGTGCATTCAACTTTCAAAGTGGTTTATCTTCTGCTGGAGAGGTGAGGTCTTCTGCTGGAGAGGTGAGGTCTGTATCTAAGGAGAGAAACGGAAGCTACAACTACAAGGGGATCATACTGCCTTCTTCAGTGGATATTCACCACCCAGAGTCTTATCTATACCTCATATAAGTTGAGGTGAAAGCATGTGAGTTTTCATTTGGCATTTTATTGCAGAAAAAATAGCAAGTGTTGTGATATACTACACCAGGAGGTTCCTTTTGCTGTGTGCCCTTCCCTCTTCTGTTCCAGATATATATATATATACACACATAGTGAAGAAAAGATTCGATCCTCAGGTCAGAATAGGTAATTTAAAACGTCTTTATTATATTTCCATTAAAAAGTCCCTGGAGGGGTACTATACAGCAAGAGAACATAGAGCACTGTGTACTCAAGCTGACATGTTTCGGCTGGGTGCCGTAATCATAGCTTGATTGAGTGCATCAGTGCTAATCATTTAAAAGACAATGTTGTTTGTGATTGGTTAAAACATAATTACACATTTTCAATGTTCAAGCTGAAGTGCTGTGTTAACCTATTCCCTGCCTAATTTCTATATGCTGCTGATTAACCACTATCTATTGTTAAAAGGAGACATTCATATGTAAAGTATAGATATATATATATATGTAAGTTGGAAAAAGGTCTTGGACTTATTGCACTATATACCTGTCAGTGTTGTAACATATATATTTGGTTATTTTGTTTTGTTTTGCATTGTTTATAACCATTCTATTTAGTACATTTTCATTTTATATTTTACATTTTATTACCATTCCTCAGTTGTTGCATACATACAGTATATACCATAATACCCCACACCCACCAATTTTATCCCCTAAAAACTGCTTAGTGCAGATTTTTATTTTTTCAAATGCTAAGATTTTTCATTTATAAAAGGCACTACATATATTTTTTTTTTGGGGGGGATAGTTGGGCACATGGCACATTTAAAAAATTAACCAGAGGTCTCACCTCTGGTTAATTTTTTGAGGCTCTAATGTAATGGTTTATAGGCGCACGATAAATTAACACATTTGTCTCATGTTATTTGCTCCCCAAATGTTTTCAGATAGCTCCCAGCAGTGCATTGCTTCTCTTCCAACAAAGGATTCCAAGAGAATGAAGCAAATTTGATAACAGAAGTAATATGGAAAAAAAATTGTATGTTCTATCTGAATCATGAAAACAACATTTAGAATTTTGTGTACCTTTAATATATGTAATAAAACCCAATAAATGTTTTTTAAAGGGTACTAAAAAATGCAAATGTTGCTATGTCTACTTCAGTAACAAGCATAAGATTGGCTCCTCCAAAAAGGCTGGCATTGACTTTTGCCATGAAAAAAAGAATTGCAGCATGCGACATGTTTTTATGTTCTGATACTCATCTAGTATTTTCATTTTCTACAAGACTACAAAAGCTGTTTCCCACCACTATATATCACTCCCCCACATTAGAACCCATTCTTATCTTCAATGAAATAACTTCAACCCTCCACAAGACTCCCTAAATTAAATACTTTGTAAAGGAACAGTAAAGTCAAAATTAACATTAATGATTCAGGTAGTGCATGCAATTTTAAACAGCTTACCAATTTACTTTTAATATCAAATTTGCAAATAAGCAATGTTGCAAACTCAGTGCCAGATGGCTAAAGACATGTGCACTCCCCTGAGCTTACCTAAGATCACTCTGTACAAAGGACACAGAGAGAACTAATAAAAATCGATTACTAATTTGGGAATTTGTTCAAAACGGTATACTCTATCCAATCAATTTAAGTCTAATGTTGACTTTGTTGTGTCTTTAAACCACACACAATATGGGAAAGCTAGATCCTTAGTGTATGAAAGTTCCTTTTGTGTTTTGAGGAGCTTCCAAAACATTTATGTTTTTATTATCAATAATATCTATAAGTATTTATTGTCATTTTTGGATCAATTGATGAGATAGAGAACATGTATTAACTAACAGCCAGGCCACTGTTTAAAGTCATGAGAAATTAACTTTTATGCAACATCCTGATTTTGATTGAGAGGCAAATTCATGTCAAGCACCTAAATATTACTATAATTAATTTTATATATTCCTGAAAATCCAGCTAATAATGCAATAGTATATATAGACATAGATGATAGATAGTGTAAAATATAAACTTTTTTATTGAAAGAAATGTATAAAATGTCTTTTAAAGGTATATTGTAAATGACAAGGTTTTGGACAGGGAAGAACTCACAGGTGTACAATACATATATATGTGTGTATGTATGTGTATGTACATACAGTGTATATATATATATATATATATATATATATATATATATATATATATATCCATATTTAGACATATATACTGAATGTATGTATCTCTATGTTAAAGCCCATTGCAACAATATTTTTCTAACACCTGAGACCTCTTATCTTTGAGCCCTTATAATTTTTTATGCATTTTTTTTTAGTAATTTTTATTAGACAGTGTTATTATGAGTATAACTGTACTTTTAAATATATTTTATATATGTTTTGTGCAACTTTTTTGTTTCCCATCATAGTTAACAAGAGCTTTGAAGTTGCGCTATTCAATTCAATTGAGCTCAAGTGAACACATTTACTTTAAACTTGTTGCTACTTTTGAAGTATGTAAAGAGCCCTTTTTGCTTGTGTGCAAGTCAGCACGCCAGTCCTAACCTAGCCCTAAGTGAAATAAAGTTGTGTGGTAAGACCAAGTATTTTGACATATGTAACATGAATAAAATGTTTGGCTTTGCAAGGTCATACACATTGTGAAATATCTTATTTCCCTGATTCACTAGCATTGATCTAAAAGCAAATCATTCTTCAGGATAGACACTTTTTTTAGACCAAATCATAAGAAAGCATAAATCCTTTTTCAAAAATTAAAACAGTAATATACAGGTGGCACCTGATATGACATACAACTGAAATTGCTATGGGGCATATGTGAGAACTTTTTATTTCCCCTGTTATTTAGAATTTGAATTTTTTTAAAAAAAGGGTTGTTAGTCTTGTCTCTAGTATATAACTAGATGGTTATATTTGGTATTTTATAAAGTAATAGCAACCAGCATCATTGTGGCTTAAATTATGTCAGATGCATAATCTTTATAATGAAATAAAGATTTCGGCACAGAGATATTTTGTAGTAGGTTGCCTTTCAAAAGTAGCAACAGAAACAAAGAAGAAAAGTGGAGTAAAGAAAAACACTAGACAGCTATAATTGAAAGTCCCAGTTAAAAGACAATAAGAATGATAAAGTAAAGTTGCAGGAAAAGTAATTATAGTTGCCCCCATTACAACTTTAGAGAAGACTATTTATACATTTCTACAGTAAAAGTTGTGGAGGGCATGTATGACCAACAGAATACTCATCATTTTAAGATATCAGGAAATGGGTCAATGTAATTGATCTGAAAAGAAAAATATTTGGACAGGAAGATCTAGTTGTTTTCAATAATAATGCAAAGTCCAATACTGGTAATGATAGACATCTGAACATCTTTTTTAAACACTGGTGTCACTCTTTAAGGGTTTCAAAGAAGAAGGCCAAATTTTATAAGGTTAGTTGTACAGCATGTAAACCCATCTGTAATTGTTGTTTGCATTTTGCAGGCAAATGATAGCTGCCTTAACAGCTTAAAATTGTATATTAAAGTGATCATGGAAATATTCACAAAAATTTAAATCATGGGGGGGCGGAGCTAACTCCTGAACTGAGCGGTCGCACTCTTAGTGAGCTCCGCTGGAAATTCTGAATAAAAGTAAATTTTTGGGTAAAATTCACTCTGGTAACCGGCTTATCATACTCCTGAAGCACCCAAACCCCTCCTAGCACCTTTTCAGAGGGGAGCTCCAGCTCAATCCGGCTGATTAAAGTTTTTCTTTGGCCCTGGTTTGCGGCACTACAAGGGGCCTGGACATTTGCCTGCAACACCGCTACTTGTCCCTGGACCGAGAAGGCTAAGCTTACCTCCTATCAACACCGGTGACTCCGGAGGGTCGGGGCTCCGCTCCGGAGCCGTCCCGGTTGCAGCTGCGTGGGCTCCACCTGTGAACCGGAGCTCAGTATAGGACACCCCTGTGACCGATATTCGATATCGGAAGAAGCCTCTTTTAGTACCCTCGGTGCCAACATCATACCCTGTCAGAAAATCTATTGCCGGGCACCCGGTACTTACCTGCCTACATTCCCCTTGAAGTTTCCTGGAGCGGCGCGAACAGCCGCCATCTTGCCTGGTGCAGGGATAGAGGAGCAGTAGCGCAGCCTGTCAGAGCGAGACTCGGGACTATTTCTACTACCCAGCTCTACTTACAGGTGTCGCGGTAAGCAAGACATCTCTTCTCCCGATCAGCACAAGCCTCATCCGAGCTCCGGAGCTGAGATCACCTTTTCCCCACTGCTCCTGGATCCAGGCCTGGCTGCCTTTCTGCAGTGGGTGTGAAGAGGCACTCACTACCACTGTTCTTCTACTCTCTCCCCACTACCCCGAGTGACCGGCTTTCTGATAGACTCTTTGGGACACCGGTAAGCCTGTACTTTCTATAATCCCTAGGCCTGAGCAGAGGGGGGTTAGAACTGTTCCCCCCCACCACCACCACAATCTGCCCCTCAGGGTCACTTTTACATATAAGGGTCACTCAGAGCATTCAAAACCCTTTCCAGTTGAGGCCCTTCTCCTGCATATTTTAACCCCCTGGGTCCCTGCACACCTACATGGGCATATCATTTATATACTCTATGGAATTCTTCATGTTATGGGAGGCAGATTCATTTAATTCACCTTGCCTTCTCTGTGAACTGCCTTTCCTGTGATATTCTCCCTACAGGGAATAGTTTATGCTACTGCCTTACCTCCAAGACTGTACTGTGGATTACAGCCTTCCTTCAAATTGAAAAATTTAGGCCCAAGAGCTGCTGCAACCTATCTGTGACTACCTCTTAACTTGCAGCACTATAATCCTTTGGACTATACATATACCTATATTTTTTCTACTCTGGGGACTGCCCTTATGGACGTGTCTGAGCTGTGCTACCATTGGCACCTTGGAGCTCTGTTTATAGGTTACAGTGTTTAGACTGCTGTGATATAGGGGCTGCTGCGCCAGCTAATTTGTTCTTGGGCCCTCATACCCAAGTGTAGTGTCATTATTTTTTCTAACCAAATATTTTTCTTTACAGGCTCCTAACATTAAGAATTGTACTGTCACATCATATCTTACATTTGCTTATTGTACAGATACCTTACCATCACCTAATCACACACACACACAGATTAGCGAACCCACCTAACAAATAAGTTTTAGGCCTCAAATAGCTACAAGCACATTCTCGCACCTATTCCCCTTAAATCCAGCCCCTGAGATTACAATTGATACGGAATTAGGTCTGCAGAGGGAGTTTAAGACTAACCTTCCTTAAATATCTCAAGCATAGCAGTGTTGAATAGCATAACACCCTCATTCTTTGCAAACCTGTGTCCACGAATTTAATATCATCCAGAAACGTATTTATCTTTATGCTGCAGCAACCACAGCCCTCCATTGTTGGGTAAATGTATTGAACTCTGCAGTTGTCAGTAACCCAGGGACAGGTTTTCCTGAATAGATCTCCTAATATACAGCTGCTCATACCAGCATAATAAGGGTGGACATTTTGCTGCTTATTTTTGCTTTGCATAAAACTTTCACACAGAACTATTGCTGTAGCTCATACCTAAAACAAATTTAAGGACTTAATAGCAGGGTATTTTATCCACCCCGACTCATTAATCCACTGAGTCACACTGTTTATTAATTCTCTCTGGCACCTCTCCCTTTCCGGTCCAGCCAGTCTGGGCTGGTCACTTCCCTTTTCCTTTTTCCCTTCTATATAGTCGTATCCCACCACTACCTGGGGTGCCAGTGACTCACATACCTGCATTTATGTGTTGAGATCGAAGGGTTCAATTACTACCTATTATTTGATGCTGTAACAAAATGTCATAAATATAGAAAGTGTTATTGACCCCTGCTCCGCAGTCTAGCAATACATACCAGACCTAGTAAACTTTACTGTAAGGTGCTTTATACTTTTCAGATTGTTTTCAGAGCACTCTATAAGAGAAGGTTGGTGTTGACCTTTAACCTACAGGCATACCTAAAAGTCTTAATAAAATGCCCCACGGGCCCAGGCGTCAGGGGAAATCCTCCACTACCACTCAGAAGACTGTTTATGACCACTTTACTCAATCGGGAAAGGAATCTAACCCTGTCACCAACGAGGAGATGAGCGACCCTGAGTCGATCAATGCTGAATCTTATTCCAGTGTGCGCTCAGAAGCGCCTTCACACCATTACATTACTAAGGCTACCCTACAGCATATGTTGGCCAGTCAAACGCGCTCTATCACCCAGGAAATTCAACGGTCTTCTGCGGAACTGAAAAAGGAAATCTCAGAGATTGGAGAAAGAGTTGAAGCACTAGAACGGAAACAGGATGATCTAGCAGTAGATCAATCAAACCTGCTCACTTACTCTGAAACTCTAGCAGATCAGATGACTCAACTTGAATTTAAAATGGCAGACATCGAAGACAGATCTCGCAGAAATAATATCCGTTTTAGGGGCATTCCAGAAACCGTAGAAAATACTCATCTCCAACCCTACCTAAAGGAGCTGTTTAGAGTACTCGTGGGCACCCCAGACGGACACACTGATACAATGGAGAGAGCCCATAGAGCTCTAAGATCACGACTTACTCCAGCCGACAAACCAAGAGATGTAATTGTCTGCTTTCACAGCTACATATATAAAGACAAACTTATGCAAGCAGCCTTCAAAAGACCGCCTATGCCAGAAAAATTCAAGGATGTTCAACTCCTGCCTGATCTTTCAACTCATACCCTACAGTACCGTAAAACCTTTCAACAAATTACTCTGACGCTCAGGAAGGCCAATATTAAATACAGGTGGGGCCATCCTACAAACCTAGTGGTCACCAGAAACAACCAGAGCCACACAATTAACTCCATACCTCAGGGTATGGCTCTCCTGACCACATGGGGCCTACACCCGGAACAGCCTCCACCGTTACAGCCAACCCACCCAAAGCTGAGAGCTTCGGCTCCTGAATGGACTATTAAGGAGCAGAGAGCCAAGAAACCTAAAACTAACCCACCGTAAAAACACGCCTGGTAGCCTTTAACTGAACTTACCTAGACTTTATTTGACCTTGAAGTTTGACCTATCTCCAACAGATCATAACTGAGACTGAGTTAAAGTTTGAAAAGTTTACTATTAGATAGTACAATTAAGTTATGTATTAGATTGTTGTTTAAGGTTGTTGTCTTAATTTAAGTATTGCACATATGTAATAGCAAGTTAATTTACAATGATTACTGCGGAGCAGGGTCCATTCTAAAGACCCCTGTTTCTGTTGGCTTCTCGCCCCCCAACACAGGCAGCCCACACTAGGGATCCACCATAGCGAACTATTTTCGCTAACTCTTCTTCACACTATCTGTTGCCTATTCCCCTCCCCCTATCCTCCCCACTCACACTAACTCTCAGTATCAAAAGACCTGACCTACTCTCCATACCTCTCTATGCCACCCCTTAAAATACTAACCCACAATGTACGAGGCCTAAACTCCCCACATAAGCGTAGCCTTTTGGCTAGATCACTCAAATTCCATAACCCTGATGTAGCATTCCTTCAGGAAACACATTGGTCGTCAGACAATCCTCCTTGCACAATATCTAAAGACTACACCGTCCTCGAATACACCTCTTTTTAAAAAAAAGCCAGAGGTACGGCAATTTTAATCCATAAAAGAATAGCTTATGAACCAATCCAAGTTCTAAAAGACCCCCAATCTAGATTTCTCATCCTAACATGTAAGCTAGACCATACTGATCATACCTTAGTTTCTATTTACCTACCTAACTCGCATCAGCCTAGATACCTCAAACGAATCCTACACACAGACGACCGGATAAAAATAGGCAGAGTCTTACTAGCGGGGGACTTCAACATGACTTGGGATCCAGCACTAGACAGAAAAAGAACTGCCCGGACAAAACACACCACCCCTCCTGCTCAACTTTCCCAAAAGTTCAGACAAATAATTACCCACTTCTGCTACTTTGACGTATGGCGTTCACTCCATACTAGAGATAGAGACTACACCCACTTCTCATTCCCCCATAAAACATACTCTAGACTTGATTATGTTTTCTGTTCAGCAGAAACCCTTGACCTAGTCAAACATTCTAGCATCTCCCTATGCCCATGGTCCGATCATGACCTAGTCTCAGTAACTCTCCGCTCAGCGGAGCGACATAATGTGAAGCCTTCATGGCGCCTCCCGTATGACATCCTACAGGATGTTGCATTTAAGGAAACCTTGAGAAAAGACATAACCTTTTATTGTCAAACTAACGACAATAATCAGGTCAGAGATGACACATTATGGGGGGCGGCAAAGGCCACCTTTAGAGGTCTCATAATTAAAAAACAAGCTCATCTTAAAAAACTATCTGGCCTACCCCTTTCCAAATCTCATATTGAATTGCGTCGACTAGAACTCCTAAATAGAAGTACACCCTCAGACGACACCACAGCCCAAATTATACAGATTAAAAACCATATTAACCAACTAGAACTAAAACGCACCCAGGCTAACTTATTTAAGCTGAAACAAATTACTTACCATAAGAGCAACAAAGCAGATACACTACTAGCAAATAAACTTAAAAACAGAGCGAGTACCTCAAGAATTCACCAGATTCAATTTGAGAATCAGACATACCGCAAACCCTCAGATATTGGTACTTGTTTTGAGAAATTCTACTCAAACCTGTACAATCTAGAAAAAAGCGCTAGTGACAAACTAACCCCCGTTGACAAAATAAGCTCTTTCCTTCGCAGCTTAAACCTCCCCTCATTGTCACCTGACGATCAAGAAACACTCTCATCCCCCTTCACCTCTAAGGAAATCAAACATGTAATAAAGCATCTAAAACCTTTTAAAACTCCGGGTCCAGATGGCTACTCAGCAGCCTTCTACAAAACATACACAAACGAACTAACCCCACTACTCTTAAGATTTTTTAATCACGCTAGAGAACAGGGTAGGTTTAGTCAGGAATTTTTGGAAGCAACGGTGATCACTATTCCTAAACCCCAAAAAGACCCATCCCTATGCTCTAATTACAGGCCAATCTCCTTGATTAATTTAGACATTAAAATTTATGCTAAATTATTTGCTACACGTATCTCTAAATTACTCCCGAACCTCATAAACTTAGATCAAGTAGGATTTATCCCTCACCGTGAGGGGCCAGACAATACTAGACGTCTCCTAAACATCTGCACCGAATCCACAAGACTAAACAGGCCATTCTCTGTCATCTCTTTAGATGCAGAGAAGGCTTTTGACCGCGTTAGATGGTCCTACTTATGGGAAACTCTTAAAATCTTTGGCTTCCCAGATCAAATTATCAAAGCGATACAGGCTCTCTACTCCACTCCCACAGCAGTAGTTAGAGGTCTAGGCTTTGCCTCACCCCCATTCCCAATATCTAATGGCACTAGACAAGCGTGTCCACTCTCACCCCTACTCTTTGCCCTGGCAATCGAGCCACTAGCAGAACAAATCAGACAAGATAAAAAAATTGATGGCATTCGCCTACATGGCACAATTCACAAGATTGCACTCTTCGCAGACGACATCACTATATTCTCGTCAGACCCCCTAGCTTCATTCCTGAGACTGATAGAAATCTTAAACTCCTTTGGAGACATGTCACTCTACAAATTAAATCTAGATAAAACAGAAATCTTTACCTGGGGAATCCCGCAGAGCACAGTTGACACCCTTAAGGTCCAATACAGAGTACATTGCGTCAATAACTTCATCTCCCACTTAGGTGTTAAGATATCGAACAATATCCCTCAGATGATCAAAGACAACTACCTGCCCCTCTTAACCGAACTGCGTACTTTGAAAGACAAATGGGACTACACTCACATCTCATGGATAGGTAGGCTGACAGCCCTTAAGATGTCCTTTCTACCTAAAATTACTTATTTATTTAGATGTCTCCCTCTCCGTATCCCGGGATATCTCCTTCACCAATTTCAGAGTGAATTTACAAAATATATATGGCAGCACAAACCCCCCAGAGTGGCGCACAAAATCCTTCAAAGCCCCCTTAGTAGAGGAGGTATTGCCTCCCCATCAATAACTAGGTATTATGAAGGAGCCATGCTCACCCATATTTCACAATGGGGTGCTAAAGACTCCCCTAGTAAATGGAAAACCATAGAACAAGCCTCTCTCCCAAATCATATATTCTTGCCAGACTTAATTTGGATCCCGGCCCACCTAAGACGTACCACAGACATTAGCAATAACATAATACGAGAATGTCTCGCCATGTGGGACAAGCTTAGACACTACCCACACATCGCCCCACATCCTTCACCTATTACTCCCTTGACAGGTCTCCTACGAGGTTTACCTGACTCTCATCCTTATGGCTGGACTAGAATTGGAATACAAACAGTAGCTGACCTTTGGGTTACTTCACCAACCCCGCGCTTCATGACACTCTCAGAAATAAAGGCAGGCTCCAACTTACCCAGGTACATGAGGTACGAATACACAAGACTAAAAAGCTTTCTTACTAGCTGGGGATTCCAACCCGAGCTACACCGACCCCGTACACTCTGGGAAACGACTTGGCAACAAGGTAACAAATTACACAGACCTTTATCAATGCATTACACTTTGATAGGAAACACAGACCCTGAGAACAAACTTCCTCACTTACTTACTTGGGAATCAGCTCTGAACCTGACTCTGACCCCACAAATATGGCAACACGTAATTTCCCTCACTAAAAAAGCACTGCACTGTGTCACACTTTTTGAAACATATTTCATACTCTTAACGAACTGGTACCTTACCCCTGCGAGACTTAATAAAATGTTTGTCTCTGCCTCTCCCCTATGCTGGCGCAATTGTGGCAAAAAAGGAGACTCCCTACACATATGGTGGGAATGCCCCAAATTAAAACCCTTATGGAGTACATGCTTCCGTACGTTAGGGAGATTAGGCATTACACTTCCTATAACTCCTTCTAATGCCCTCTTACACATAGGCATCACTAAATTACCTAAGCATCAAGCATATCTAGCAATCTATTTGCTAACAGCTACTAAAGCGACAATAGCCAAGGCATGGAAAACTGTGACGCCCCCAAAATGGTCATGCATTCTAAACTATATGGCATATATCTACAATATGGAGAAACCTATCTTTTCCTCTCTAAATAATTCAGACCTATTTGAATTAGTGTGGGCAGATTGGCAATCTAACCACACCACTACTTGGGCCCCGAACACTAGAGTAAACACACACTAGGTAACCCTCCCCAAGTACCATCCGCATATGAACCAAATCCCTGCCTTTAACAATTACCCTCCTGTTCCTCTTTCCCCAACCCCTCCCCCCCCACCCCAATTAACCCACCCCACTTAACTTGAGCTATATTTCGTTCACTTTTTCATTTTAGGAACGCATTCTAACCTGACATATTTTTGAATGTTCAAATTTTTCTGTTCATACTCTCTGTAGGAGCCTACGTGCTCCAAATTATTTAATATGTCACTGTTGTATTTGAGAAATCTTTACTAATAAAAACTTGAAACTTAAAAAAAAAAAAAAAAATTTAAATCAGATCGGATGTTCTCTTGAGCTCTAACTTTGGCTGGCAAGCATTCCTTTATTCAATAATAATACTGCTTTCTGATCCACTCATTGGTTTGAGTGGAGGACTCTGAGGACATGAGCATTATTCAAAAATATATTTTTGGTGTTGAAATTTCTCAGTGTGAACAATATGCGTCTGTCCCAGGTAATGAATACTTGCATATTTATGTAGCTCAAGTATCAGATCTCCTTCCAAGTCCATAAATAACCTATGTGAAGTTGGCACCCCATGTTTGGAAAAACTGAATTAAAATATACCATTCGTTTGTGCTGCATTTGTGCTGATTTGTGCCACAAAAACGAACGTTTGTGCTGGTTTGGTTTAGGAGATATTGCGCATTATTTTTTTATGAAACCCCGCCCACTTTGCACCCCATGTTATTCAATTTTAAAAACAAATATACCATTTGTTTGTGTTGCGGTTGTGCTGATTTGTGCGGCAAAAACAAACGTTTGTGCCGGTTTGGTTTCGGAGATATAGCGCATTATATTTGCTGAAACTCCGGACACTTTGCACCCCATGTTATGCAATTTTAAAAACAAATATACCATTTGTGTGTGCTGATTTGTGCTGCAAAAACTAATGTTTGTGCCGGTTTGGTTTAGGAGATATTATGCATTATTTTTTTATGGAATCTCGCCCACTTTGCACCCCATATTATGCAATTTTTTTAAAAAAAAACATATACCATTTGTTTGTGCTGCGTTTGTGCTGATTTTTGCTGCATAAACGAACGTTTGTGCTGTTTTGGTTTCGGAGATATAGCACATTATTTTTTATGAGACCCTGCCCACTTTGCACACCATGTTATTCCATTTTAAAAACAAATATACCATTTGTTTGTGCTGTGTTTGTGCTGATTTGTGCCGCAAAAATTATTGTTTGTGCCGGTTTGCAGTTATATGAAACTTGGTGTATAATGTCTCTTTAACACTGCACCAGAAAGTAAAATGTAAGAGGGTTAATATTGCACCAGAGAGGTTAATGTGGCATTTACAGGGCCAGATTTGTAATGAGGCAGAGTAGGCATGTGCCTACAGGTGCCCTCCATAGAGGGGAGCAGTGCCTAATTGCTGGTGTTCTGTCAACTAATTCGACAGAACACCAGCAACAACAAGGAGTGTGCGCTCTTTTCCATGACCGGCGGCTTCCATGGGGGCAGAGAGGGACCTCGGTGTAGGCTGCCCATTAAAAAGCCTGTCCAGCACAGGCTGGTGTTTCATTGGGCAGCCTACACCGGGGTCCTTCCCTGCCACCACGGAAGCCGCCGGTAACAGAAAACAAGGGGGATGCGCTCTGTATAGTGCGCTCTGCACCTATGGGCGCCCAAAATGTAAATCCGGCCCTGGGCATTAAGGGATTAACATGGTAACATATTGGTTTATACGGCATACATGGGGTTATTGAAGAGTAATGGGTTGGAAGGAGCCCAAACCATAGCTTAAGTAATTTAACTGCAAAGTGAATAACTAGAAACCCACTACTTAATTGAAAAAGGAAATTTTCGATTAAATTTCAGTAAAGCCCTTTTCAACCCCATTAGGCCTACTAAACCTCCTTTAGCCAATTTAACCTCTTTGTTGCCATATTAATCACCTGTAATGTCATGTTAACCACAGACAACCCAATATTAACTTGTTTAGCGTTAACAAGCGCTTAAAAGCACTCAAGCAAGTTTTCTTATACAAGTCACTTCCCTTTTAGTCGCTTTTTTCTAAAAACATTTAAGGGGGCATTACATCCCTGGCGATGGGGAAAAAATTGTCTCGTTAGTTTTCTATGCAGCGCAGCAGTGTAGTTACGCAGCGCAGCAGTCTAGTTTCAGTATAACTAGACTGTTGCGATGAGCAGCTACACTGCTGCGCTTCATAGAAAACTGAAACAGTTTTTTTCCTGTTGCCAGGGATGTAATCTCCCCCATATGTTTTTAAATATTTTTTTTTTCTGGTGTGCAAGTCATATCTGTTATTTTGTATACCCCAAAGTTTTATAATTCTATTTGTACTTACGAACATTTTTGTTCCAAAAATCAAACCAGAACAAAAGTTAATTTTTGCAGAACAAATCAGCACAAACAAATGGTATATTTGTTTTTAAAATTGCATAACATGGGGGGCAAAGTGGGTGGAGTTTCACCAAATATTAAGCATTGTATCTCTGAAACCAAAACGGCACAAACATTCGTTTTTGCAGCACAAATCAGCACAAACACATGAAAAATAATGCGCTATATCTCCGAAACCAAACCGGCACAAACGTTTGTTTTTGAAGCACAAATAAGCACAAATGCAGACCAAACAAATGATATATCTGTTTTTAAAATTGCATAACATGGGGTGCAAAGTGGGTGGAGTTTCACCAAATATTAAGCATTGTATCTCTGAAACCAAAATGGCACAAACATTCGTTTTTGCAGCACAAATCAGCACAAACAAATGGTATATTTGTTTTTAAAATTGAATAACATGGGGTGCAAAGTGGGCGGGGTTTCATAAAAAATAATGCGCTATATCCCTGAAACCCAGCACACACGTTCGTTTTTGCAGCACAAATCAGCACAAACTTAGCACTAACAAATGGTATATTTCTTTTTAAAATTTCATAACATGGTGTGCAAAGTGGGCAGAGTTTCAGCAAATATAATGCGCTATATCTCCGAAACCAAACCGGCACAAACGTTTGTTTTTGCAGCACAAATCCGCACAAACGTAGCACAAACAAATGGTATATATGTTTTTAAAATTGCATAACATGGGCTGCAAAGTGGGTGGGGTTTCATAAAAAAATAATGCGCAATATCTCCTAAACCAAACCGGCACAAACGTTCGTTTTTGCGGCACAAATCAGCACAAACGCAGCACAAACTAATGGTATATTTTAATTACGTTTTTACAAACATGGGGTGCCAACTTCACATAGGTGCATAAATATATATTGTTAAGAATGAGTTCTGCTGCCAGGAGTTTACCAGTGTTTCTTGATGCCATGAGTAAATCCTGAACTTTTAAAATCCAATCCTGCTACAAACATGTTTAGCCTTGGCATTTCAGTTCTTTTTATAAAGTTTCAGCTGCTGTATATTCTGTTGCATTAAAGTCACCTACTGAACCATGCAGTGGAGTTCCTGTGGTCCAGAAATAGAAGTCTGTATTATCTATGGTCATGTTGCCCAATAGAAGCATATTAGCTCTGCTCCTCTAGCGGCTTACTCTTGTTCCTGTTGTGTTTCAATTTTGTTGTAATCTGAATAGCATAATTGTGTCTACTGTGTCCAAGTTTCTCAAAAGTTACCCAGAACTATTAGGTACTTGCTGTCTCCCCCGAACCTGTATTTCTGTTTTGGAATTCTTGTTGTTACTGGTTCAAGATAGTAGTCTCCTGCAACGTGCTCAATACAGTTTTCTAATGTGGCTTGAACTCAGTTGTAAAGAGAACATTGCACTCGCCCTGATTATCCAGTATTTATGCTATATCGAATTATCTAGTTCCAGATTCCCCTTTGATAACTTGTATTTCATTAGAGACAGAGCCATCTCCTGGCTAAAATCGTATTGCTGCTTTTGGACCACTTCTTAATTGTATTACATTCTGCAATAGATGCATATATTAAATATATATATTCTATATTTTATATATATATATTAAAAATAGCAACACACACACATATTAAAAAAATTAAAAGACCATAAGAACGTTGGAATGTTTAGCGCTGTGTAG